>NW_027637435.1:75000-85000 GCF_951216825.1 Electrona antarctica | reverse complement strand
TTCTATATTATAATAAAGGTACCAATGTTAAACCTTGCTGGACTGTCTGACTTGCATCATTCTATCCCAACGGAAGCATCCTGGCATCATTGACCATATACGACATTTGGCGACCACGAAGGGTGTGCAAAGCCGACCTAACCAGACCTTCATAAACTACAGTCTCTGCTACAGCAAGGTGAGATGAGAATTATTTATTTGTAGTTCACACACGTTGCTGTAGTATGCTGGGTTTGGGGGTCGCGCCGGGGGAAGCTGCACATAAAGAACAGACGTGCATGGTCTGGTGGGATGCGACCGTTGGGGGGAATGGGCTGTTTGAACAGCCATGCAATGCCAAGCAAACGTCACATTAACCACCTGTAATCCTTATACAGTTGTATCATACCCCCCATGCCCCCTTTATGTATTTTAACGTGTTGTGAGCTTGTCGATCAGCTATTTTCAGCACGTGGAAATATGCAGGCTGTGAGAACTGAGACCCTTCACAGTGAAAGCATGCAGCTTTCACAAGTTGTACCATAATAAAGACAAGGAAAAGGATTAAGAATTAGGTGGCATTTCGAAAATACATATATGATAAGGAATTAATTTGGATAATGGTAATGGAGATATTGTAAAAGTTGTCACTTTATTGATCCCCCAAGTTTTTTTTTTTTTTATTCAATAAAGTCTGAAATAAATGAACTTTCCCAACACTGTATGTGTAGTGTGTGTAGGTATGTATATATATGTATATATATATATGTGTATGTTTGCGCACGCATGCATGCACATATGTATGTGTGTATATAGATAGGCCTATACACCGTATATCTAGGTGTGCCCTGAGATTTTTAGGCTATGAAAAGTGTGCCCTGGGAACAGAAAAAAGGTTGGGAAACACTGGTCTAAGGAGTACGCTGAGGCTGTTGCATTACAGTCAAAGTGTGTCCACACTTTCGCGTTGTGAGCTGTGAGTTGACGCGCCGGTCGCTCCCTTTGGTGGGCGACACACACAGTCCGCGCGCGTTGGGCTCGCGTTCCGCTAATGCGAGTCCACGCTTTGGTGTGCTCACACTTTGATATGTCAAGTGTTGCTAGCCGTTGACAGCTAGCGTTGCGAACTTGCGATAGAACTATCATTATTTGGAAAACGGTGCCGAGACATCCATTGTTAAAGCATCGATTGTATACCTTGGTTTCTGGCCGATTGGGCGCTGGCCGGAATTAAACTTTGCGTGGTTTCTAGCGCCGGTGAAGTACTTTGAAAATGATAATAACACAACATGATAACCAACAACACGGCTGGTGGCTGTGTTGCACCACACGTCGATGTGACGCAGACACACGGGACTCTGTATTCAACTAGTGTATTTCAGGCTTATGCCATTTTGTTGCATTGATTGCCACCTTCACTTGAAACTGACGCTAACTGTTGTTATTAACCGCAAGTGGTGTGGGTGCTTAGGGACAGTTTTGAATGGTTTCCTACATTTTAACCTGTCACTAATCGGTGGATGTTGCCGGCACATTTTAATCTGTCGCTAATCAATGTATGTTTTTAATCTTGTCACTGCTCAGTGGATGGTTGAGGGCAGTTTTGCGTTGTTTTACATATTTTGACCTGACACTACTCAGTGCTGTTGTTTATATTTCTGAATGATTTGTGCTGGCTTTGTGCATGGTTTGGCGTTTCTTTTGGGCGGTGCAGTCACTTCCAGTGGGCTGTATCATGTTCCACACACGGTGGTAGGGATTTTAATGTCCTTTGTGGGTGCATTGCTCTATATACGGGTAAGTGCCCTTACTGGCCCCTTTGATGTACTTGTGATCTGACACCTATACAGACTGTGAATTGTTCACTTTATTGCCCACTTGTGTTCTGGAAACTTTGTTTCTTCAGATCAGAAGGCAAATATTATGATTTAATTGGGAATACATCGGTCGCCGAATTATGTCAAGTTAAAGAACGTCAATCGCTTTAGCTGCCATTAAATTCTTGTCGTTATAGTGTTATTTATTCTGGGTTCTGGGACCGTTGTATTCTCCAGTACGTAGGCAAAGAATATGATTGAATTAGGTACACGTCTATCGCCTGTTTTGGTCAGTTAAAGAACGTCAATTGCTTTAACGCCCCTTAAAAGTTGAACTTTAATACTGACATGTTGTTGATCCATGAGAAAATACGGCAAAATGTTAAGATTTCTTTGGGTACACGTCAATAGCCTGATCGAATCAGGCCGGAGTACACGTCAATAGCTCCGGTCGAATCTAAAAGTGTTGGTATTAAAAGTTACGGGATCCTGCCAGATAATCTTTCGCGTGCCTGATCAGCCCGGGGGAAGGCAGGCGGGGAGCGGGGTCAGATATACTCTGGGAGTGGGTCCCTCGTAGGAACGGGGTAGGAAATACTCTCAGGGTGAGTCCCTCGTTATCTTGAAAAAAGTTCCAGTTATAATGTGTTGAGACACTTGGTTAAGTGTATAGGTATACCGGTATTGATTGCGTTCGGAATGAATCGCGCAGTCAAGTGTATTTACAAGCGCTCAGTGTGACGTCTAAGTTTATTGAGTGAAAGCACTCATAGTTTGAAATGAGGTGGTGGGGTAACCGAAGAGGTCACCCGAAATGATTAAATAATTTTAGCTTTATTGAAACAATTGATGTGGCTGTAGTCAGTCGGACGAGAGTGCTCCTCTCACTACGCGTCAGTGGTAATTCGTCTTGGAATTAATGAAGCTAATTATTCTTTTCTCGTGGAAAATTTAGTTTGCAATAATGGCATAATGATGGTTCCATGGTTCTATGTTGTTTGTTTGTCTGTCTGTTGCGTACGTTGGGTAGGCTGTCTGTGTTTTACTGTCAGCTGAGGAGAGAGTGTGAGGAGGATTGGTGTGATTTACACTTTTCACCTTGGCATTTAGTTTTGGTGTGTTGGAATTATAAAATAATGTGGGGTTAAAGTAATCTTTGATGAAATAGTAGCCTAGATAGTTAAGTCTATTAACTACATTATATACATTTTATATACTGTGGGGCTAAAGTAATCTTGATGAAAAAGTAACTAAAAAATACCTCATGTGATCGGTTGAGTATCTGGATTGGGTGTTTTGTCTGTGAGTGGTACCGAGGTGTGTGCCCGAGGAGGATGATGATGTAGTGGTTGACCGATGAGTTAACTAATTGTCTAACATTAGACGGATGCAAGGTGTGATATTGGATTAATAATAGCACGCTTGATGCTGATATTATTGGGGATTTTTGTATAATTAGTGGGTGGAAGTTTGCTCTCCCCTGCCTGTGTCATGCGGGTGGGGGGGAAGGGGCGCACAAGCCAGGGGTTTGTTTATTTTGGAGGGAGGGTATTTTTACTCGAGTGCTGACTGATAATTACTCAAGTACTCTCGTCTCTCATTCCTGTGTGTGGAGGGGCAAAGGGGCCCACGCCGGCTCACATTGCTTCTGCTGTGAGCGAAGGCCATATTTTTACTTGGGCACCATTGTTGGTGAGGTTATTTTGAGTTTAGGTTGAAGATTAGGTCGATTACTGTGAAACATGTTCATGTTTTAAGGGGGGAGATAATGAGAAGAAAATAATATGGACTTTGGGCACCAATTTGCAGGGGATATGAATAAAAGTATTTTTACTGGAATAGTCGGGGATAAACTTCATAAGTCTACACTTGTGCTGATTAATAGATATGCACCACACTTAGAGGTCTGGTTCATATGAGGCACACTTTGTGCTGAATGGATGGTTTAATATTACGTTTTGAACTGTCAGATGAGGAGTGTTAATGATAGGTAATAATTGATTGGTGATAACACTGGCCATTTGGATAACATTTGGTTGATAAATGACATTGTGGATAATTAGCTCTATGCTGTGATTTGACACATTGAAATACCTTGTTAGGTTCATTGCATTTAGTGCAGATGTGTGTTCAATGCAATTCCTTGTTGAGGTTTCTCGGTGCCATACACTGCGAATTACACTTGATTGATTAGTGTATAGTATATTTTAGTTGTGTTGGGTCATCTCGGAGGGCCTGCACATTACGTTGTGCATGTCCAAGGACAGCTTGATTGAATGCAGATAGTTCAGATACACAGTAACATACGGTCCACAGTTTTGTAGCAGACAGGACCTTCGTCCAACCACAGTAGGGATCTTTAGGATTTAGATATACTTAAGGCAATAAGTGGATATAATACTGGGCCACATACCTTAAGTAAGGAGGGCACCTAAACTTAATACATTCACAAATGAAGAGAAACAAATGTAGTTTGAAATGTGCAGCCTTGTTTTAGGCTGCAACCAATTAAGTGAGTTGTACATGAGGAGGTGCGAGTCCCATATGGACATCTTGAGAGGCTTAAGATGTCCATATTAAGATGTTCACATGAAGAGGTTTAATATGACAGTTTGTGGTGTTCTGATGCACCTGCATAAGCTATAATAGGAAGTAACATTTAAGAGATGATTCTTTCTCTAATATCAAAGGTAGAGCAATTAATAGAATAATAGAGCAATGGGCTCTATAATAGTTATATATATGGTGGCAGCGGTGGCCGAACGGATAGCGGCGCGGTCTAGATACCGGAAGGTTCCCAGTTCGAATCAGCCGTCCGACACGTTAAAATTACCACCGCTGAAATGCCCTTGAACAAGGCATCAACCACTACGATGAAATGTGTTCTATGAGCAGGGCCTGGCTGGAAACAAGTTCTTGAGCTTAGCCCAGATACCCTGGGTAAATATAGATTTCATTTCATTTCATTTCATTTCATTTCATTTCATTTCATGTGATTTGGAGTTGAAGCCAAACTCCACCTACTTGAGTCTACTTTCTCAAACAGAGAACTGTGTAATCCGAGAGGGTTTGCACCCCCCCCCCCCCCCCCCCCCCCACCTCTCTCTCTCTCTCTCTGTTTCTTGTAGCCCAATCGCCCCCACCCTTTCTTACCCGTCTCTCTCTCTCTCTCTCTCTCTCTCTCTCTCTCTCTCTCTCTCTCTCTCTCTCTCTCTCTCTCTCTCTCTCTCTCTCTCTCGCTCTGCCAAAACAGAAGCGGAACAAGTCAATCAAAACGGAGCAATGTATTTACAAATAAATATTGGATATAACTAGGAATTAAATAGAGGTGTAAACAGAGCTGGGTTATATTGGCACTTTGGGTAATACTATCTTGTGAAACTACAAAAGCATTTTCTGCCAGAGAAAGTTATACAATATACATACGTTAGCTTTATATTTTTGGTCATTTTTAGTGGTCACCCAAATTAATTGTGATTATTTAAGACAGATAATTAATGGCATGCATTTCCATCAAATACAATGTCCAATAGGCATACATTGGTTGGGGTTTGAATGACAACATTTAGGTTGTCTACCTGTCAATGTATTGATTGGATATCACTTCACAGTGATATTCTCTCACTACAGCTTGTCTATTATAGGCTTCTATCGGTAAGCAGTTTTGACCATAACGGTGGAGGTGTGATGTGTTGTAGGGCCGGTTTCGACGTCTTAGTGGCTCATTTGGAGGCCTTGTAGCATATTGATTTGGGTTTGTGTGTGAGGGCCTCTACCCCTAAAAAAACCCAGGTATTAACTGGGCGTCTTTATCTTTTATTTTTGTCTATTCTTTCATTACAGCCGGAGAGGTGATCTTCCGGGTGCAAATACAGAATACTACAGGGCTAGGAATAATCTGACGTTTACTTCTTCCACGTCCCGTTTAAGGGAGATCCAGGTGGGCTTCTGTTATGGCAGCACCCGCACATAAGACGGATGTTTGTCTTAGCCATGGGAAATGGGTTGTACGCTTGAACCGCGTCAAATGCGCCTGGGAACGCAAACAATCGGCGATGCTCACCAAGGTCACGAAAGGTCGGCTCCAATGTCGACTGTGTGGCCAGACTTACGCAACGGTTGCTCATCTCGAACGCCATAGTAGAATCCACGCGAATTTGCGAATTTTTGTATGTGGCCTATGTGCGAAGACCTTCATTCAAAAATGCAGTCTTAAGTCTCATTCATTGACACATACACGAAGTAAGCCCTATGGTTGCCTGCAATGCGACGAGGGTTTCCGTAGAAGGACACACCTTCGCCGACACATTCACCATATGCATGCATTGGTTAAAATTCGTCTGCCGACACGCGTCACCGTGAAACCATCCTTTTTGTGTGGAGTTTGTGCAAAGCCGTTCAAGTCCCGTAGCCATGTGAACAGGCATGTCAGAGCACATGGGCAGCCGCAGTAGACCATGTCGCTGCCATGGGGCGTTATTTTGGGATGGTGATATATATTTTTATTTTATTTTTTGGAACACACCTTTACGGTACACATACACATGTGCATCTCAGTACGGCCAAGGGGGGCGGGATTTGTGTATCCCTACTACGTTGACTGGCCTTGCAAGTAGATGCCACATAGGCTTCTCACATAATTGCCATCAGAGACGTGGCTGTAGATAATTAGTTATTGCTTGGAGTTAAGTAATAACTATGGGGGGGGAACTACTACAGGTTGATTCAAAGGTTAGTTAACCGGGGAATAAAAGATGTTGAAAGGAAAAGTATTTATCATTCGCTCTGGATTAAGAGCGGCTGCTAAATGCCTAAATTGTAATCATTCTGATCACGACGCCTAAACGCTCTAAACTTTTGTCTCTGTATTAATTGGGCTGGTCATTAAGTGAATCAATGACAGAGAAAGGCTGGTGGGATAAAATAGACTTTTTAAGTAAGCACCCTTACTTAATAAGAGTGCACGGCAGCCTGGCTGCAGACTTGCAGAGCAGCAAACCAAGGTCATAGGCCAACGCTGCTTTGTTATGGCAAGGGGTAGGATAAACAGAACACAGAGTCTTGCAGCATCAGATTGGTTCTACACTTTTACAATTTAAATGTAACTTTACTTGCATAGTACCTACCTAAGACATTGTCTAGGGGGGTGCTATTTTTGGGGTTTACATAATTGGTACTCATTTGAACCTTGGGCTTTCAAATCATTCAATGCCCTTATAATTGAATTTGGGGTTTAGGTAAGGCTCTAATGTTTCTTGACATAATATTAGTAGAGCATATGTTGGAACCTCTCAAATAAACTGTTTGGTCCTGAGTCAGCTTTTAGTCAAACAATATGAACTTTCTCACACAGTATAATATACACCTACACATATAATCGGGCATACATACAGTATAAAGTACAGTAGGTAAGTGGTTAATAAGGGTGTTATAACACTCATCAATACTTATTGTGCCATGATTACATACACATACTCACACAGGGCAGGACGTTAAAAGTAGGATGTCAATATATTTAGTTATTGTCCATGAACATTCACAGTGCCTCCGCTATTCTGGTGTCCGGGTGTATTGTGCGAGATGGCACATTACACGACAATAATAACAACTGCACAATTAAGGCAAGGACTAGTGATCCATTGGGAATAGACAGTTGTTCGTAGTCTGTGCATGACATTTTAAGATTGGGAAATACATACAAAAGGTATGAACTACTACACACTATATCGGGATAGTGGACATGGAGACCTTGGGGGTACACCTGTTTAGTAGGCTATGTTTCAGCCGTGTAATTCAGGGACTGAACCGTCAATCACAGTTGGTTGTGTCCCAACCTATCATGTGTGAGTGAATGTGAGAGTGAGTGTGTTTTTGGTAACTCTATGCCACGGACTCAGACTGAGTCGCTGTCTGTTGAATGTGTGGAGATTTATGAATTGTGGTTTAAAGGGTTAAGAGATTAATGTTAATCAGATTGTTTTTGTGTTCTTTTTCTATTCTTTTTCTTTTGAGCGAACATGGACCACGGGGAGTTTCCAGTGAGGATGCCACCTCCCTGGAGACAAATGCCTGAGGCCTTCCCCCAGACCCGCAGTCCAATGCCAAAGACCCAGACACTGCGGCCTGAATTCATCTGGGAGGACTGCAAGCAGAGGGCAGAACCATTGCAGAGGATCTGAGAGATCGGGATGGACTGTCAGGATAAAGATCTGTTCGGCCCAAGCAATTTGAAACTTAATAGACCAAATAGGAATATTTCGAAATTGATTAGTTGAATGTGTGTTGTGTAGGCATGGGACCAAATCATTGAAATAGGCAAAGCGGTTTAGACATATGTCTACCGAAACATTTTTTATTTTTGTGGTGAACATGGGTAGGCACACCAAGATCTGGTGTCAGAAGGAATTAATGACTAATTCGCCTGGCCATCGAAACCTGAAGACTAGGGAGGAGATGTAGCGATAGGAAGTTTGGGGTAGGCAGAAAAGCTATGGGGTTCAATGACAAGGTGGCATGCCTAATTGAATGGTATGGGTGGAAAGTGACAAGCCTGTATGAGTGGAGAGAACAGAGTGAATGTGTATGTCTGGTGAGTGAATCTATAGGCATAGCAGTACAAACCATGCCTTTGAAGACTACCGTGATTATAGTATTGAACAAGAGGCAATTCTTGAGAGTGACTCTTGTAGAGTTACAAGGGGGGAACACATTGGGAGAGTGACGGCTAGGACCGATCAAAGGTTGTTAGTGGAGGTCACATTTTAAGTGAATCATAACTGCATAATGGACATACAGTCGAATGTGCGACGTTTGAGTTTCATACGGAGAGATGGTTATACAATCTGTCGTCAGTAAGGGGATTGACATGTAATATTAAATATTAAGATAAATTTGAGATCTGGTGGGCTACTGAATAATGTGATATAGGGTGACGTCACGCGTATTTAATACTCGTTTAATACACGTTGATTACGGTATACTGACACACAATGGGATAAGTGAAACTATTTCATCCAAAATGATGGAACTATATTATGTAAAATGTGTTTGGATATAGTGAGCTTTAGATATGCGAATGGATAATCATAAAAAAATAGACATTCGGTGGGCACCTGTATGAGGTGGACTGACGAAATGGAAATAAGGTGATATTGGTGTTGATGGAACATAATACAAACCTTTCCGAGTGGAATGATTTAGCTGATTAATTGACCATGACAGTAATGGGCAGATACTAGGGGAACCATTATAGGGGCTAAAAATATGCATGAAGTATCGTTATTTGTTTTCCTTTATTCACATGATGAACTTATACTAATTGGACAATTTTTGAATGATGCAGACATCCTGAGGTTCTTATCTAGGATAATAGACTTAGACAGGTTTTTCTACAAGTCTTTATCTAGTAGTAAAACAAAAACGAAATAGTGAGGAAACAGGAAAAGAGTAAATACATGGGGAATTGGACTACCAGTATATATTTAGGCTAGTGAAATGGCATTTTGAGTCTGATGTCTTACGCGGCCGCAAGGAGCAGCGTGTTGGAGAGGGTGGCTTATGTTGGTGTGGTCTGGAACAATTACCGGCCTTGGTCAGTGTACCTGTGAGTTTGTGAGGACGTGGAGGCGGAGGCTGACACGCCTTCCTAGACACGCGGGTCTGCACAGGCTAGCTGGTAGCTAATACATTGTTGAGGGGGACTCATAGAGTCTAAGTTGGCCCCCACCTCGAGGTGGAGTTTCAGCCATGGTATCCGAACTCAAGGTTGAGCGTTAGGGTTAGAGCTGACAGAGTTATCTGCCCCTCAGCATTGGACCACCACACTACCCGTAGGATCAATGACAATGACATTGTTGTTTTGACAGTGAATGGCATTTTAATGCTACCTTTTAGAGTAAAGTTTTTATTTTTATTTTGAACGTCAGTGAGCTGGTAGTTTCATGCCTTATCAAGTACCTTATTTGGATTGTTTTGGTTTATCATTCCCTGTTGTGGAAACAATTAACCTCCTGGACATGACAGTTTTAGCAGTTTTCGGGTCAGCGAATCTCGACATCACGTAGCCTATCGGTGATGTGAATGGATTTTCGATGTAATGAGTCCCGGGATTCGGGGATGAGGTTTTTGGGTGAGTCCTAGGGACTTTTGTGAGTCCCACTTCGACTACATTAGGAGTCGTAGTTTGTAATTTTTGTAAGTTGCAG
>NW_027637435.1:0-70000 GCF_951216825.1 Electrona antarctica | reverse complement strand
GCAGAGAAGCAGAGTCTGAGCAGCTACAGGAAGGATGGAGGGGTTCAGACAAGGTTTTCCAACTCCGTGCCTAAATGTCACTTTCACAGCGAAATAAGCCCAGTTTGGCCCTGTTCACTTTTGCTTAGCAGAGTCTGTATCTTCAAAACTAGACACTCTGCAGGCCTATAAGCTTGGCTGGGGGCAGAGAAGCAGAGTCTGAGCAGCTACAGGAAGGATGGAGGGGTTCAGACAAGGTTTTCCAACTCCGTGCCTAAATGTCACTTTCACAGCGAAATAAGCCCAGTTTGGCCCTGTTCACTTTTGCTTAGCAGAGTCTGTATCTTCAAAACTAGACACTCTGCAGGCCTATAAGCTTGGCTGGGGGCAGAGAAGCAGAGTCTGAGCAGCTACAGGAAGGATGGAGGGGTTCAGACAAGGTTTTCCAACTCCGTGCCTAAATGTCACTTTCACAGCGAAATAAGCCCAGTTTGGCCCTGTTCACTTTTGCTTAGCAGAGTCTGTATCTTCAAAACTAGACACTCTGCAGGCCTATAAGCTTGGCTGGGGGCAGAGAAGCAGAGTCTGAGCAGCTACAGGAAGGATGGAGGGGTTCAGACAAGGTTTTCCAACTCCGTGCCTAAATGTCACTTTCACAGCGAAATAAGCCCAGTTTGGCCCTGTTCACTTTTGCTTAGCAGAGTCTGTATCTTCAAAACTAGACACTCTGCAGGCCTATAAGCTTGGCTGGGGGCAGAGAAGCAGAGTCTGAGCAGCTACAGGAAGGATGGAGGGGTTCAGACAAGGTTTTCCAAGTCCGTGCCTAAATGTCACTTTCACAGCGAAATAAGCCCAGTTTGGCCCTGTTCACTTTTGCTTAGCAGAGTCTGTATCTTCAAAACTAGACACTCTGCAGGCCTATATCAGCCCAATATCAATATCAGCCCAATATCAATATCAGCCCAATATCAGCATCAGCCCAATATCAGCATCAGCCCAATATCAGCATCAGCCCAATATCAGCATCAGCCCAATATCAGCATCAGCCCAATATCAGCATCAGCCCAATATCAGCATCAGCCCAATATCAGCATCAGCCCAATATCAGCATCAGCCCAATATCAGCATCAGCCCAATATCAGCATCAGCCCAATATCAGCATCAGCCCAATATCAGCATCAGCCCAATATCAGCATCAGCCCAATATCAGCATCAGCCCAATATCAGCATCAGCCCAATATCAGCATCAGCCCAATATCAGCATCAGCCCAATATCAGCATCAGCCCAATATCAGCATCAGCCCAATATCAGCATCAGCCCAATATCAGCATCAGCCCAATATCAGCATCAGCCCAATATCAGCATCAGCCCAATATCAGCATCAGCCCAATATCAGCATCAGCCCAATATCAGCATCAGCCCAATATCAGCATCAGCCCAATATCAGCATCAGCCCAATATCAGCATCAGCCCAATATCAGCATCAGCCCAATATCAGCATCAGCCCAATATCAGCATCAGCCCAATATCAGCATCAGCCCAATATCAGCATCAGCCCAATATCAGCATCAGCCCAATATCAGCATCAGCCCAATATCAGCATCAGCCCAATATCAGCATCAGCCCAATATCAGCATCAGCCCAATATCAGCATCAGCCCAATATCAGCATCAGCCCAATATCAGCATCAGCCCAATATCAGCATCAGCCCAATATCAGCATCAGCCCAATATCAGCATCAGCCCAATATCAGCATCAGCCCAATATCAGCATCAGCCCAATATCAGCATCAGCCCAATATCAGCATCAGCCCAATATCAGCATCAGCCCAATATCAGCATCAGCCCAATATCAGCATCAGCCCAATATCAGCATCAGCCCAATATCAGCATCAGCCCAATATCAGCATCAGCCCAATATCAGCATCAGCCCAATATCAGCATCAGCCCAATATCAGCATCAGCCCAATATCAGCATCAGCCCAATATCAGCATCAGCCCAATATCAGCATCAGCCCAATATCAGCATCAGCCCAATATCAGCATCAGCCCAATATCAGCATCAGCCCAATATCAGCATCAGCCCAATATCAGCATCAGCCCAATATCAGCATCAGCCCAATATCAGCATCAGCCCAATATCAGCATCAGCCCAATATCAGCATCAGCCCAATATCAGCATCAGCCCAATATCAGCATCAGCCCAATATCAGCATCAGCCCAATATCAGCATCAGCCCAATATCAGCATCAGCCCAATATCAGCATCAGCCCAATATCAGCATCAGCCCAATATCAGCATCAGCCCAATATCAGCATCAGCCCAATATCAGCATCAGCCCAATATCAGCATCAGCCCAATATCAGCATCAGCCCAATATCAGCATCAGCCCAATATCAGCATCAGCCCAATATCAGCATCAGCCCAATATCAGCATCAGCCCAATATCAGCATCAGCCCAATATCAGCATCAGCCCAATATCAGCATCAGCCCAATATCAGCATCAGCCCAATATCAGCATCAGCCCAATATCAGCATCAGCCCAATATCAGCATCAGCCCAATATCAGCATCAGCCCAATATCAGCATCAGCCCAATATCAGCATCAGCCCAATATCAGCATCAGCCCAATATCAGCATCAGCCCAATATCAGCATCAGCCCAATATCAGCATCAGCCCAATATCAGCATCAGCCCAATATCAGCATCAGCCCAATATCAGCATCAGCCCAATATCAGCATCAGCCCAATATCAGCATCAGCCCAATATCAGCATCAGCCCAATATCAGCATCAGCCCAATATCAGCATCAGCCCAATATCAGCATCAGCCCAATATCAGCATCAGCCCAATATCAGCATCAGCCCAATATCAGCATCAGCCCAATATCAGCATCAGCCCAATATCAGCATCAGCCCAATATCAGCATCAGCCCAATATCAGCATCAGCCCAATATCAGCATCAGCCCAATATCAGCATCAGCCCAATATCAGCATCAGCCCAATATCAGCATCAGCCCAATCAGCATCAGCCCAATATCAGCATCAGCTGATATTATATCATATTGGGCTGCTTCTCTGCCCCCAGCCAAGCTTATAGGCCTGCAGAGTGTCTAGGGCTGATGCTGATATTGGGCTGATGCTGATATTGGGCTGATGCTGATATTGGGCTGATGCTGATATTGGGCTGATGCTGATATTGGGCTGATGCTGATATTGGGCTGATGCTGATATTGGGCTGATGCTGATATTGGGCTGATGCTGATATTGGGCTGATGCTGATATTGGGCTGATGCTGATATTGGGCTGATGCTGATATTGGGCTGATGCTGATATTGGGCTGATGCTGATATTGGGCTGATGCTGATATTGGGCTGATGCTGATATTGGGCTGATGCTGATATTGGGCTGATGCTGATATTGGGCTGATGCTGATATTGGGCTGATGCTGATATTGGGCTGATGCTGATATTGGGCTGATGCTGATATTGGGCTGATGCTGATATTGGGCTGATGCTGATATTGGGCTGATGCTGATATTGGGCTGATGCTGATATTGGGCTGATGCTGATATTGGGCTGATGCTGATATTGGGCTGATGCTGATATTGGGCTGATGCTGATATTGGGCTGATGCTGATATTGGGCTGATGCTGATATTGGGCTGATGCTGATATTGGGCTGATGCTGATATTGGGCTGATGCTGATATTGGGCTGATGCTGATATTGGGCTGATGCTGATATTGGGCTGATGCTGATATTGGCTGATGCTGATATTGGGCTGATGCTGATATTGGGCTGATGCTGATATTGGGCTGATGCTGATATTGGGCTGATGCTGATATTGGGCTGATGCTGATATTGGGCTGATGCTGATATTGGGCTGATGCTGATATTGGGCTGATGCTGATATTGGAAACCTTGTCTGAACCCCTCCATCCTTCCTGTAGCTGCTCAGACTCTGCTTCTCTGCCCCCAGCCAAGCTTATAGGCCTGCAGAGTGTCTAGTTTTGAAGATACAGACTCTGCTAAGCAAAAGTGAACAGGGCCAAACTGGGCTTATTTCGCTGTGAAAGTGACATTTAGGCACGGAGTTGGAAAACCTTGTCTGAACCCCTCCATCCTTCCTGTAGCTGCTCAGACTCTGCTTCTCTGCCCCCAGCCAAGCTTATAGGCCTGCAGAGTGTCTAGTTTTGAAGATACAGACTCTGCTAAGCAAAAGTGAACAGGGCCAAACTGGGCTTATTTCGCTGTGAAAGTGACATTTAGGCACGGAGTTGGAAAACCTTGTCTGAACCCCTCCATCCTTCCTGTAGCTGCTCAGACTCTGCTTCTCTGCCCCCAGCCAAGCTTATAGGCCTGCAGAGTGTCTAGTTTTGAAGATACAGACTCTGCTAAGCAAAAGTGAACAGGGCCAAACTGGGCTTATTTCGCTGTGAAAGTGACATTTAGGCACGGAGTTGGAAAACCTTGTCTGAACCCCTCCATCCTTCCTGTAGCTGCTCAGACTCTGCTTCTCTGCCCCCAGCCAAGCTTATAGGCCTGCAGAGTGTCTAGTTTTGAAGATACAGACTCTGCTAAGCAAAAGTGAACAGGGCCAAACTGGGCTTATTTCGCTGTGAAAGTGACATTTAGGCACGGAGTTGGAAAACCTTGTCTGAACCCCTCCATCCTTCCTGTAGCTGCTCAGACTCTGCTTCTCTGCCCCCAGCCAAGCTTATAGGCCTGCAGAGTGTCTAGTTTTGAAGATACAGACTCTGCTAAGCAAAAGTGAACAGGGCCAAACTGGGCTTATTTCGCTGTGAAAGTGACATTTAGGCACGGAGTTGGAAAACCTTGTCTGAACCCCTCCATCCTTCCTGTAGCTGCTCAGACTCTGCTTCTCTGCCCCCAGCCAAGCTTATAGGCCTGCAGAGTGTCTAGTTTTGAAGATACAGACTCTGCTAAGCAAAAGTGAACAGGGCCAAACTGGGCTTATTTCGCTGTGAAAGTGACATTTAGGCACGGAGTTGGAAAACCTTGTCTGAACCCCTCCATCCTTCCTGTAGCTGCTCAGACTCTGCTTCTCTGCCCCCAGCCAAGCTTATAGGCCTGCAGAGTGTCTAGTTTTGAAGATACAGACTCTGCTAAGCAAAAGTGAACAGGGCCAAACTGGGCTTATTTCGCTGTGAAAGTGACATTTAGGCACGGAGTTGGAAAACCTTGTCTGAACCCCTCCATCCTTCCTGTAGCTGCTCAGACTCTGCTTCTCTGCCCCCAGCCAAGCTTATAGGCCTGCAGAGTGTCTAGTTTTGAAGATACAGACTCTGCTAAGCAAAAGTGAACAGGGCCAAACTGGGCTTATTTCGCTGTGAAAGTGACATTTAGGCACGGAGTTGGAAAACCTTGTCTGAACCCCTCCATCCTTCCTGTAGCTGCTCAGACTCTGCTTCTCTGCCCCCAGCCAAGCTTATAGGCCTGCAGAGTGTCTAGTTTTGAAGATACAGACTCTGCTAAGCAAAAGTGAACAGGGCCAAACTGGGCTTATTTCGCTGTGAAAGTGACATTTAGGCACGGAGTTGGAAAACCTTGTCTGAACCCCTCCATCCTTCCTGTAGCTGCTCAGACTCTGCTTCTCTGCCCCCAGCCAAGCTTATAGGCCTGCAGAGTGTCTAGTTTTGAAGATACAGACTCTGCTAAGCAAAAGTGAACAGGGCCAAACTGGGCTTATTTCGCTGTGAAAGTGACATTTAGGCACGGAGTTGGAAAACCTTGTCTGAACCCCTCCATCCTTCCTGTAGCTGCTCAGACTCTGCTTCTCTGCCCCCAGCCAAGCTTATAGGCCTGCAGAGTGTCTAGTTTTGAAGATACAGACTCTGCTAAGCAAAAGTGAACAGGGCCAAACTGGGCTTATTTCGCTGTGAAAGTGACATTTAGGCACGGAGTTGGAAAACCTTGTCTGAACCCCTCCATCCTTCCTGTAGCTGCTCAGACTCTGCTTCTCTGCCCCCAGCCAAGCTTATAGGCCTGCAGAGTGTCTAGTTTTGAAGATACAGACTCTGCTAAGCAAAAGTGAACAGGGCCAAACTGGGCTTATTTCGCTGTGAAAGTGACATTTAGGCACGGAGTTGGAAAACCTTGTCTGAACCCCTCCATCCTTCCTGTAGCTGCTCAGACTCTGCTTCTCTGCCCCCAGCCAAGCTTATAGGCCTGCAGAGTGTCTAGTTTTGAAGATACAGACTCTGCTAAGCAAAAGTGAACAGGGCCAAACTGGGCTTATTTCGCTGTGAAAGTGACATTTAGGCACGGAGTTGGAAAACCTTGTCTGAACCCCTCCATCCTTCCTGTAGCTGCTCAGACTCTGCTTCTCTGCCCCCAGCCAAGCTTATAGGCCTGCAGAGTGTCTAGTTTTGAAGATACAGACTCTGCTAAGCAAAAGTGAACAGGGCCAAACTGGGCTTATTTCGCTGTGAAAGTGACATTTAGGCACGGAGTTGGAAAACCTTGTCTGAACCCCTCCATCCTTCCTGTAGCTGCTCAGACTCTGCTTCTCTGCCCCCAGCCAAGCTTATAGGCCTGCAGAGTGTCTAGTTTTGAAGATACAGACTCTGCTAAGCAAAAGTGAACAGGGCCAAACTGGGCTTATTTCGCTGTGAAAGTGACATTTAGGCACGGAGTTGGAAAACCTTGTCTGAACCCCTCCATCCTTCCTGTAGCTGCTCAGACTCTGCTTCTCTGCCCCCAGCCAAGCTTATAGGCCTGCAGAGTGTCTAGTTTTGAAGATACAGACTCTGCTAAGCAAAAGTGAACAGGGCCAAACTGGGCTTATTTCGCTGTGAAAGTGACATTTAGGCACGGAGTTGGAAAACCTTGTCTGAACCCCTCCATCCTTCCTGTAGCTGCTCAGACTCTGCTTCTCTGCCCCCAGCCAAGCTTATAGGCCTGCAGAGTGTCTAGTTTTGAAGATACAGACTCTGCTAAGCAAAAGTGAACAGGGCCAAACTGGGCTTATTTCGCTGTGAAAGTGACATTTAGGCACGGAGTTGGAAAACCTTGTCTGAACCCCTCCATCCTTCCTGTAGCTGCTCAGACTCTGCTTCTCTGCCCCCAGCCAAGCTTATAGGCCTGCAGAGTGTCTAGTTTTGAAGATACAGACTCTGCTAAGCAAAAGTGAACAGGGCCAAACTGGGCTTATTTCGCTGTGAAAGTGACATTTAGGCACGGAGTTGGAAAACCTTGTCTGAACCCCTCCATCCTTCCTGTAGCTGCTCAGACTCTGCTTCTCTGCCCCCAGCCAAGCTTATAGGCCTGCAGAGTGTCTAGTTTTGAAGATACAGACTCTGCTAAGCAAAAGTGAACAGGGCCAAACTGGGCTTATTTCGCTGTGAAAGTGACATTTAGGCACGGAGTTGGAAAACCTTGTCTGAACCCCTCCATCCTTCCTGTAGCTGCTCAGACTCTGCTTCTCTGCCCCCAGCCAAGCTTATAGGCCTGCAGAGTGTCTAGTTTTGAAGATACAGACTCTGCTAAGCAAAAGTGAACAGGGCCAAACTGGGCTTATTTCGCTGTGAAAGTGACATTTAGGCACGGAGTTGGAAAACCTTGTCTGAACCCCTCCATCCTTCCTGTAGCTGCTCAGACTCTGCTTCTCTGCCCCCAGCCAAGCTTATAGGCCTGCAGAGTGTCTAGTTTTGAAGATACAGACTCTGCTAAGCAAAAGTGAACAGGGCCAAACTGGGCTTATTTCGCTGTGAAAGTGACATTTAGGCACGGAGTTGGAAAACCTTGTCTGAACCCCTCCATCCTTCCTGTAGCTGCTCAGACTCTGCTTCTCTGCCCCCAGCCAAGCTTATAGGCCTGCAGAGTGTCTAGTTTTGAAGATACAGACTCTGCTAAGCAAAAGTGAACAGGGCCAAACTGGGCTTATTTCGCTGTGAAAGTGACATTTAGGCACGGAGTTGGAAAACCTTGTCTGAACCCCTCCATCCTTCCTGTAGCTGCTCAGACTCTGCTTCTCTGCCCCCAGCCAAGCTTATAGGCCTGCAGAGTGTCTAGTTTTGAAGATACAGACTCTGCTAAGCAAAAGTGAACAGGGCCAAACTGGGCTTATTTCGCTGTGAAAGTGACATTTAGGCACGGAGTTGGAAAACCTTGTCTGAACCCCTCCATCCTTCCTGTAGCTGCTCAGACTCTGCTTCTCTGCCCCCAGCCAAGCTTATAGGCCTGCAGAGTGTCTAGTTTTGAAGATACAGACTCTGCTAAGCAAAAGTGAACAGGGCCAAACTGGGCTTATTTCGCTGTGAAAGTGACATTTAGGCACGGAGTTGGAAAACCTTGTCTGAACCCCTCCATCCTTCCTGTAGCTGCTCAGACTCTGCTTCTCTGCCCCCAGCCAAGCTTATAGGCCTGCAGAGTGTCTAGTTTTGAAGATACAGACTCTGCTAAGCAAAAGTGAACAGGGCCAAACTGGGCTTATTTCGCTGTGAAAGTGACATTTAGGCACGGAGTTGGAAAACCTTGTCTGAACCCCTCCATCCTTCCTGTAGCTGCTCAGACTCTGCTTCTCTGCCCCCAGCCAAGCTTATAGGCCTGCAGAGTGTCTAGTTTTGAAGATACAGACTCTGCTAAGCAAAAGTGAACAGGGCCAAACTGGGCTTATTTCGCTGTGAAAGTGACATTTAGGCACGGAGTTGGAAAACCTTGTCTGAACCCCTCCATCCTTCCTGTAGCTGCTCAGACTCTGCTTCTCTGCCCCCAGCCAAGCTTATAGGCCTGCAGAGTGTCTAGTTTTGAAGATACAGACTCTGCTAAGCAAAAGTGAACAGGGCCAAACTGGGCTTATTTCGCTGTGAAAGTGACATTTAGGCACGGAGTTGGAAAACCTTGTCTGAACCCCTCCATCCTTCCTGTAGCTGCTCAGACTCTGCTTCTCTGCCCCCAGCCAAGCTTATAGGCCTGCAGAGTGTCTAGTTTTGAAGATACAGACTCTGCTAAGCAAAAGTGAACAGGGCCAAACTGGGCTTATTTCGCTGTGAAAGTGACATTTAGGCACGGAGTTGGAAAACCTTGTCTGAACCCCTCCATCCTTCCTGTAGCTGCTCAGACTCTGCTTCTCTGCCCCCAGCCAAGCTTATAGGCCTGCAGAGTGTCTAGTTTTGAAGATACAGACTCTGCTAAGCAAAAGTGAACAGGGCCAAACTGGGCTTATTTCGCTGTGAAAGTGACATTTAGGCACGGAGTTGGAAAACCTTGTCTGAACCCCTCCATCCTTCCTGTAGCTGCTCAGACTCTGCTTCTCTGCCCCCAGCCAAGCTTATAGGCCTGCAGAGTGTCTAGTTTTGAAGATACAGACTCTGCTAAGCAAAAGTGAACAGGGCCAAACTGGGCTTATTTCGCTGTGAAAGTGACATTTAGGCACGGAGTTGGAAAACCTTGTCTGAACCCCTCCATCCTTCCTGTAGCTGCTCAGACTCTGCTTCTCTGCCCCCAGCCAAGCTTATAGGCCTGCAGAGTGTCTAGTTTTGAAGATACAGACTCTGCTAAGCAAAAGTGAACAGGGCCAAACTGGGCTTATTTCGCTGTGAAAGTGACATTTAGGCACGGAGTTGGAAAACCTTGTCTGAACCCCTCCATCCTTCCTGTAGCTGCTCAGACTCTGCTTCTCTGCCCCCAGCCAAGCTTATAGGCCTGCAGAGTGTCTAGTTTTGAAGATACAGACTCTGCTAAGCAAAAGTGAACAGGGCCAAACTGGGCTTATTTCGCTGTGAAAGTGACATTTAGGCACGGAGTTGGAAAACCTTGTCTGAACCCCTCCATCCTTCCTGTAGCTGCTCAGACTCTGCTTCTCTGCCCCCAGCCAAGCTTATAGGCCTGCAGAGTGTCTAGTTTTGAAGATACAGACTCTGCTAAGCAAAAGTGAACAGGGCCAAACTGGGCTTATTTCGCTGTGAAAGTGATCGAATTTCACAGCGAAATAAGCCCAGTTTGGCCCTGTTCACTTTTGCTTAGCAGAGTCTGTATCTTCAAAACTAGACACTCTGCAGGCCTATAAGCTTGGCTGGGGGCAGAGAAGCAGAGTCTGAGCAGCTACAGGAAGGATGGAGGGGTTCAGACAAGGTTTTCCAACTCCGTGCCTAAATGTCACTTTCACAGCGAAATAAGCCCAGTTTGGCCCTGTTCACTTTTGCTTAGCAGAGTCTGTATCTTCAAAACTAGACACTCTGCAGGCCTATAAGCTTGGCTGGGGGCAGAGAAGCAGAGTCTGAGCAGCTACAGGAAGGATGGAGGGGTTCAGACAAGGTTTTCCAACTCCGTGCCTAAATGTCACTTTCACAGCGAAATAAGCCCAGTTTGGCCCTGTTCACTTTTGCTTAGCAGAGTCTGTATCTTCAAAACTAGACACTCTGCAGGCCTATAAGCTTGGCTGGGGGCAGAGAAGCAGAGTCTGAGCAGCTACAGGAAGGATGGAGGGGTTCAGACAAGGTTTTCCAACTCCGTGCCTAAATGTCACTTTCACAGCGAAATAAGCCCAGTTTGGCCCTGTTCACTTTTGCTTAGCAGAGTCTGTATCTTCAAAACTAGACACTCTGCAGGCCTATAAGCTTGGCTGGGGGCAGAGAAGCAGAGTCTGAGCAGCTACAGGAAGGATGGAGGGGTTCAGACAAGGTTTTCCAACTCCGTGCCTAAATGTCACTTTCACAGCGAAATAAGCCCAGTTTGGCCCTGTTCACTTTTGCTTAGCAGAGTCTGTATCTTCAAAACTAGACACTCTGCAGGCCTATAAGCTTGGCTGGGGGCAGAGAAGCAGAGTCTGAGCAGCTACAGGAAGGATGGAGGGGTTCAGACAAGGTTTTCCAACTCCGTGCCTAAATGTCACTTTCACAGCGAAATAAGCCCAGTTTGGCCCTGTTCACTTTTGCTTAGCAGAGTCTGTATCTTCAAAACTAGACACTCTGCAGGCCTATAAGCTTGGCTGGGGGCAGAGAAGCAGAGTCTGAGCAGCTACAGGAAGGATGGAGGGGTTCAGACAAGGTTTTCCAACTCCGTGCCTAAATGTCACTTTCACAGCGAAATAAGCCCAGTTTGGCCCTGTTCACTTTTGCTTAGCAGAGTCTGTATCTTCAAAACTAGACACTCTGCAGGCCTATAAGCTTGGCTGGGGGCAGAGAAGCAGAGTCTGAGCAGCTACAGGAAGGATGGAGGGGTTCAGACAAGGTTTTCCAACTCCGTGCCTAAATGTCACTTTCACAGCGAAATAAGCCCAGTTTGGCCCTGTTCACTTTTGCTTAGCAGAGTCTGTATCTTCAAAACTAGACACTCTGCAGGCCTATAAGCTTGGCTGGGGGCAGAGAAGCAGAGTCTGAGCAGCTACAGGAAGGATGGAGGGGTTCAGACAAGGTTTTCCAACTCCGTGCCTAAATGTCACTTTCACAGCGAAATAAGCCCAGTTTGGCCCTGTTCACTTTTGCTTAGCAGAGTCTGTATCTTCAAAACTAGACACTCTGCAGGCCTATAAGCTTGGCTGGGGGCAGAGAAGCAGAGTCTGAGCAGCTACAGGAAGGATGGAGGGGTTCAGACAAGGTTTTCCAACTCCGTGCCTAAATGTCACTTTCACAGCGAAATAAGCCCAGTTTGGCCCTGTTCACTTTTGCTTAGCAGAGTCTGTATCTTCAAAACTAGACACTCTGCAGGCCTATAAGCTTGGCTGGGGGCAGAGAAGCAGAGTCTGAGCAGCTACAGGAAGGATGGAGGGGTTCAGACAAGGTTTTCCAACTCCGTGCCTAAATGTCACTTTCACAGCGAAATAAGCCCAGTTTGGCCCTGTTCACTTTTGCTTAGCAGAGTCTGTATCTTCAAAACTAGACACTCTGCAGGCCTATAAGCTTGGCTGGGGGCAGAGAAGCAGAGTCTGAGCAGCTACAGGAAGGATGGAGGGGTTCAGACAAGGTTTTCCAACTCCGTGCCTAAATGTCACTTTCACAGCGAAATAAGCCCAGTTTGGCCCTGTTCACTTTTGCTTAGCAGAGTCTGTATCTTCAAAACTAGACACTCTGCAGGCCTATAAGCTTGGCTGGGGGCAGAGAAGCAGAGTCTGAGCAGCTACAGGAAGGATGGAGGGGTTCAGACAAGGTTTTCCAACTCCGTGCCTAAATGTCACTTTCACAGCGAAATAAGCCCAGTTTGGCCCTGTTCACTTTTGCTTAGCAGAGTCTGTATCTTCAAAACTAGACACTCTGCAGGCCTATAAGCTTGGCTGGGGGCAGAGAAGCAGAGTCTGAGCAGCTACAGGAAGGATGGAGGGGTTCAGACAAGGTTTTCCAACTCCGTGCCTAAATGTCACTTTCACAGCGAAATAAGCCCAGTTTGGCCCTGTTCACTTTTGCTTAGCAGAGTCTGTATCTTCAAAACTAGACACTCTGCAGGCCTATAAGCTTGGCTGGGGGCAGAGAAGCAGAGTCTGAGCAGCTACAGGAAGGATGGAGGGGTTCAGACAAGGTTTTCCAACTCCGTGCCTAAATGTCACTTTCACAGCGAAATAAGCCCAGTTTGGCCCTGTTCACTTTTGCTTAGCAGAGTCTGTATCTTCAAAACTAGACACTCTGCAGGCCTATAAGCTTGGCTGGGGGCAGAGAAGCAGAGTCTGAGCAGCTACAGGAAGGATGGAGGGGTTCAGACAAGGTTTTCCAACTCCGTGCCTAAATGTCACTTTCACAGCGAAATAAGCCCAGTTTGGCCCTGTTCACTTTTGCTTAGCAGAGTCTGTATCTTCAAAACTAGACACTCTGCAGGCCTATAAGCTTGGCTGGGGGCAGAGAAGCAGAGTCTGAGCAGCTACAGGAAGGATGGAGGGGTTCAGACAAGGTTTTCCAACTCCGTGCCTAAATGTCACTTTCACAGCGAAATAAGCCCAGTTTGGCCCTGTTCACTTTTGCTTAGCAGAGTCTGTATCTTCAAAACTAGACACTCTGCAGGCCTATAAGCTTGGCTGGGGGCAGAGAAGCAGAGTCTGAGCAGCTACAGGAAGGATGGAGGGGTTCAGACAAGGTTTTCCAACTCCGTGCCTAAATGTCACTTTCACAGCGAAATAAGCCCAGTTTGGCCCTGTTCACTTTTGCTTAGCAGAGTCTGTATCTTCAAAACTAGACACTCTGCAGGCCTATAAGCTTGGCTGGGGGCAGAGAAGCAGAGTCTGAGCAGCTACAGGAAGGATGGAGGGGTTCAGACAAGGTTTTCCAACTCCGTGCCTAAATGTCACTTTCACAGCGAAATAAGCCCAGTTTGGCCCTGTTCACTTTTGCTTAGCAGAGTCTGTATCTTCAAAACTAGACACTCTGCAGGCCTATAAGCTTGGCTGGGGGCAGAGAAGCAGAGTCTGAGCAGCTACAGGAAGGATGGAGGGGTTCAGACAAGGTTTTCCAACTCCGTGCCTAAATGTCACTTTCACAGCGAAATAAGCCCAGTTTGGCCCTGTTCACTTTTGCTTAGCAGAGTCTGTATCTTCAAAACTAGACACTCTGCAGGCCTATAAGCTTGGCTGGGGGCAGAGAAGCAGAGTCTGAGCAGCTACAGGAAGGATGGAGGGGTTCAGACAAGGTTTTCCAACTCCGTGCCTAAATGTCACTTTCACAGCGAAATAAGCCCAGTTTGGCCCTGTTCACTTTTGCTTAGCAGAGTCTGTATCTTCAAAACTAGACACTCTGCAGGCCTATAAGCTTGGCTGGGGGCAGAGAAGCAGAGTCTGAGCAGCTACAGGAAGGATGGAGGGGTTCAGACAAGGTTTTCCAACTCCGTGCCTAAATGTCACTTTCACAGCGAAATAAGCCCAGTTTGGCCCTGTTCACTTTTGCTTAGCAGAGTCTGTATCTTCAAAACTAGACACTCTGCAGGCCTATAAGCTTGGCTGGGGGCAGAGAAGCAGAGTCTGAGCAGCTACAGGAAGGATGGAGGGGTTCAGACAAGGTTTTCCAACTCCGTGCCTAAATGTCACTTTCACAGCGAAATAAGCCCAGTTTGGCCCTGTTCACTTTTGCTTAGCAGAGTCTGTATCTTCAAAACTAGACACTCTGCAGGCCTATAAGCTTGGCTGGGGGCAGAGAAGCAGAGTCTGAGCAGCTACAGGAAGGATGGAGGGGTTCAGACAAGGTTTTCCAACTCCGTGCCTAAATGTCACTTTCACAGCGAAATAAGCCCAGTTTGGCCCTGTTCACTTTTGCTTAGCAGAGTCTGTATCTTCAAAACTAGACACTCTGCAGGCCTATAAGCTTGGCTGGGGGCAGAGAAGCAGAGTCTGAGCAGCTACAGGAAGGATGGAGGGGTTCAGACAAGGTTTTCCAACTCCGTGCCTAAATGTCACTTTCACAGCGAAATAAGCCCAGTTTGGCCCTGTTCACTTTTGCTTAGCAGAGTCTGTATCTTCAAAACTAGACACTCTGCAGGCCTATAAGCTTGGCTGGGGGCAGAGAAGCAGAGTCTGAGCAGCTACAGGAAGGATGGAGGGGTTCAGACAAGGTTTTCCAACTCCGTGCCTAAATGTCACTTTCACAGCGAAATAAGCCCAGTTTGGCCCTGTTCACTTTTGCTTAGCAGAGTCTGTATCTTCAAAACTAGACACTCTGCAGGCCTATAAGCTTGGCTGGGGGCAGAGAAGCAGAGTCTGAGCAGCTACAGGAAGGATGGAGGGGTTCAGACAAGGTTTTCCAACTCCGTGCCTAAATGTCACTTTCACAGCGAAATAAGCCCAGTTTGGCCCTGTTCACTTTTGCTTAGCAGAGTCTGTATCTTCAAAACTAGACACTCTGCAGGCCTATAAGCTTGGCTGGGGGCAGAGAAGCAGAGTCTGAGCAGCTACAGGAAGGATGGAGGGGTTCAGACAAGGTTTTCCAACTCCGTGCCTAAATGTCACTTTCACAGCGAAATAAGCCCAGTTTGGCCCTGTTCACTTTTGCTTAGCAGAGTCTGTATCTTCAAAACTAGACACTCTGCAGGCCTATAAGCTTGGCTGGGGGCAGAGAAGCAGAGTCTGAGCAGCTACAGGAAGGATGGAGGGGTTCAGACAAGGTTTTCCAACTCCGTGCCTAAATGTCACTTTCACAGCGAAATAAGCCCAGTTTGGCCCTGTTCACTTTTGCTTAGCAGAGTCTGTATCTTCAAAACTAGACACTCTGCAGGCCTATAAGCTTGGCTGGGGGCAGAGAAGCAGAGTCTGAGCAGCTACAGGAAGGATGGAGGGGTTCAGACAAGGTTTTCCAACTCCGTGCCTAAATGTCACTTTCACAGCGAAATAAGCCCAGTTTGGCCCTGTTCACTTTTGCTTAGCAGAGTCTGTATCTTCAAAACTAGACACTCTGCAGGCCTATAAGCTTGGCTGGGGGCAGAGAAGCAGAGTCTGAGCAGCTACAGGAAGGATGGAGGGGTTCAGACAAGGTTTTCCAACTCCGTGCCTAAATGTCACTTTCACAGCGAAATAAGCCCAGTTTGGCCCTGTTCACTTTTGCTTAGCAGAGTCTGTATCTTCAAAACTAGACACTCTGCAGGCCTATAAGCTTGGCTGGGGGCAGAGAAGCAGAGTCTGAGCAGCTACAGGAAGGATGGAGGGGTTCAGACAAGGTTTTCCAACTCCGTGCCTAAATGTCACTTTCACAGCGAAATAAGCCCAGTTTGGCCCTGTTCACTTTTGCTTAGCAGAGTCTGTATCTTCAAAACTAGACACTCTGCAGGCCTATAAGCTTGGCTGGGGGCAGAGAAGCAGAGTCTGAGCAGCTACAGGAAGGATGGAGGGGTTCAGACAAGGTTTTCCAACTCCGTGCCTAAATGTCACTTTCACAGCGAAATAAGCCCAGTTTGGCCCTGTTCACTTTTGCTTAGCAGAGTCTGTATCTTCAAAACTAGACACTCTGCAGGCCTATAAGCTTGGCTGGGGGCAGAGAAGCAGAGTCTGAGCAGCTACAGGAAGGATGGAGGGGTTCAGACAAGGTTTTCCAACTCCGTGCCTAAATGTCACTTTCACAGCGAAATAAGCCCAGTTTGGCCCTGTTCACTTTTGCTTAGCAGAGTCTGTATCTTCAAAACTAGACACTCTGCAGGCCTATAAGCTTGGCTGGGGGCAGAGAAGCAGAGTCTGAGCAGCTACAGGAAGGATGGAGGGGTTCAGACAAGGTTTTCCAACTCCGTGCCTAAATGTCACTTTCACAGCGAAATAAGCCCAGTTTGGCCCTGTTCACTTTTGCTTAGCAGAGTCTGTATCTTCAAAACTAGACACTCTGCAGGCCTATAAGCTTGGCTGGGGGCAGAGAAGCAGAGTCTGAGCAGCTACAGGAAGGATGGAGGGGTTCAGACAAGGTTTTCCAACTCCGTGCCTAAATGTCACTTTCACAGCGAAATAAGCCCAGTTTGGCCCTGTTCACTTTTGCTTAGCAGAGTCTGTATCTTCAAAACTAGACACTCTGCAGGCCTATAAGCTTGGCTGGGGGCAGAGAAGCAGAGTCTGAGCAGCTACAGGAAGGATGGAGGGGTTCAGACAAGGTTTTCCAACTCCGTGCCTAAATGTCACTTTCACAGCGAAATAAGCCCAGTTTGGCCCTGTTCACTTTTGCTTAGCAGAGTCTGTATCTTCAAAACTAGACACTCTGCAGGCCTATAAGCTTGGCTGGGGGCAGAGAAGCAGAGTCTGAGCAGCTACAGGAAGGATGGAGGGGTTCAGACAAGGTTTCCAATATCAGCATCAGCCCAATATCAGCATCAGCCCAATATCAGCATCAGCCCAAACTGGGCTTATTTCGCTGTGAAAGTGACATTTAGGCACGGAGTTGGAAAACCTTGTCTGAACCCCTCCATCCTTCCTGTAGCTGCTCAGACTCTGCTTCTCTGCCCCCAGCCAAGCTTATAGGCCTGCAGAGTGTCTAGTTTTGAAGATACAGACTCTGCTAAGCAAAAGTGAACAGGGCCAAACTGGGCTTATTTCGCTGTGAAAGTGACATTTAGGCACGGAGTTGGAAAACCTTGTCTGAACCCCTCCATCCTTCCTGTAGCTGCTCAGACTCTGCTTCTCTGCCCCCAGCCAAGCTTATAGGCCTGCAGAGTGTCTAGTTTTGAAGATACAGACTCTGCTAAGCAAAAGTGAACAGGGCCAAACTGGGCTTATTTCGCTGTGAAAGTGACATTTAGGCACGGAGTTGGAAAACCTTGTCTGAACCCCTCCATCCTTCCTGTAGCTGCTCAGACTCTGCTTCTCTGCCCCCAGCCAAGCTTATAGGCCTGCAGAGTGTCTAGTTTTGAAGATACAGACTCTGCTAAGCAAAAGTGAACAGGGCCAAACTGGGCTTATTTCGCTGTGAAAGTGACATTTAGGCACGGAGTTGGAAAACCTTGTCTGAACCCCTCCATCCTTCCTGTAGCTGCTCAGACTCTGCTTCTCTGCCCCCAGCCAAGCTTATAGGCCTGCAGAGTGTCTAGTTTTGAAGATACAGACTCTGCTAAGCAAAAGTGAACAGGGCCAAACTGGGCTTATTTCGCTGTGAAAGTGACATTTAGGCACGGAGTTGGAAAACCTTGTCTGAACCCCTCCATCCTTCCTGTAGCTGCTCAGACTCTGCTTCTCTGCCCCCAGCCAAGCTTATAGGCCTGCAGAGTGTCTAGTTTTGAAGATACAGACTCTGCTAAGCAAAAGTGAACAGGGCCAAACTGGGCTTATTTCGCTGTGAAAGTGACATTTAGGCACGGAGTTGGAAAACCTTGTCTGAACCCCTCCATCCTTCCTGTAGCTGCTCAGACTCTGCTTCTCTGCCCCCAGCCAAGCTTATAGGCCTGCAGAGTGTCTAGTTTTGAAGATACAGACTCTGCTAAGCAAAAGTGAACAGGGCCAAACTGGGCTTATTTCGCTGTGAAAGTGACATTTAGGCACGGAGTTGGAAAACCTTGTCTGAACCCCTCCATCCTTCCTGTAGCTGCTCAGACTCTGCTTCTCTGCCCCCAGCCAAGCTTATAGGCCTGCAGAGTGTCTAGTTTTGAAGATACAGACTCTGCTAAGCAAAAGTGAACAGGGCCAAACTGGGCTTATTTCGCTGTGAAAGTGACATTTAGGCACGGAGTTGGAAAACCTTGTCTGAACCCCTCCATCCTTCCTCTAGCTGCTCAGACTCTGCTTCTCTGCCCCCAGCCAAGCTTATAGGCCTGCAGAGTGTCTAGTTTTGAAGATACAGACTCTGCTAAGCAAAAGTGAACAGGGCCAAACTGGGCTTATTTCGCTGTGAAAGTGACATTTAGGCACGGAGTTGGAAAACCTTGTCTGAACCCCTCCATCCTTCCTGTAGCTGCTCAGACTCTGCTTCTCTGCCCCCAGCCAAGCTTATAGGCCTGCAGAGTGTCTAGTTTTGAAGATACAGACTCTGCTAAGCAAAAGTGAACAGGGCCAAACTGGGCTTATTTCGCTGTGAAAGTGACATTTAGGCACGGAGTTGGAAAACCTTGTCTGAACCCCTCCATCCTTCCTGTAGCTGCTCAGACTCTGCTTCTCTGCCCCCAGCCAAGCTTATAGGCCTGCAGAGTGTCTAGTTTTGAAGATACAGACTCTGCTAAGCAAAAGTGAACAGGGCCAAACTGGGCTTATTTCGCTGTGAAAGTGACATTTAGGCACGGAGTTGGAAAACCTTGTCTGAACCCCTCCATCCTTCCTGTAGCTGCTCAGACTCTGCTTCTCTGCCCCCAGCCAAGCTTATAGGCCTGCAGAGTGTCTAGTTTTGAAGATACAGACTCTGCTAAGCAAAAGAAAGTGAACAGGGCCAAACTGGGCTTATTTCGCTGTGAAAGTGACATTTAGGCACGGAGTTGGAAAACCTTGTCTGAACCCCTCCATCCTTCCTGTAGCTGCTCAGACTCTGCTTCTCTGCCCCCAGCCAAGCTTATAGGCCTGCAGAGTGTCTAGTTTTGAAGATACAGACTCTGCTAAGCAAAAGTGAACAGGGCCAAACTGGGCTTATTTCGCTGTGAAAGTGACATTTAGGCACGGAGTTGGAAAACCTTGTCTGAACCCCTCCATCCTTCCTGTAGCTGCTCAGACTCTGCTTCTCTGCCCCCAGCCAAGCTTATAGGCCTGCAGAGTGTCTAGTTTTGAAGATACAGACTCTGCTAAGCAAAAGTGAACAGGGCCAAACTGGGCTTATTTCGCTGTGAAAGTGACATTTAGGCACGGAGTTGGAAAACCTTGTCTGAACCCCTCCATCCTTCCTGTAGCTGCTCAGACTCTGCTTCTCTGCCCCCAGCCAAGCTTATAGGCCTGCAGAGTGTCTAGTTTTGAAGATACAGACTCTGCTAAGCAAAAGTGAACAGGGCCAAACTGGGCTTATTTCGCTGTGAAAGTGACATTTAGGCACGGAGTTGGAAAACCTTGTCTGAACCCCTCCATCCTTCCTGTAGCTGCTCAGACTCTGCTTCTCTGCCCCCAGCCAAGCTTATAGGCCTGCAGAGTGTCTAGTTTTGAAGATACAGACTCTGCTAAGCAAAAGTGAACAGGGCCAAACTGGGCTTATTTCGCTGTGAAAGTGACATTTAGGCACGGAGTTGGAAAACCTTGTCTGAACCCCTCCATCCTTCCTGTAGCTGCTCAGACTCTGCTTCTCTGCCCCCAGCCAAGCTTATAGGCCTGCAGAGTGTCTAGTTTTGAAGATACAGACTCTGCTAAGCAAAAGTGAACAGGGCCAAACTGGGCTTATTTCGCTGTGAAAGTGACATTTAGGCACGGAGTTGGAAAACCTAGTCTGAACCCCTCCATCCTTCCTGTAGCTGCTCAGACTCTGCTTCTCTGCCCCCAGCCAAGCTTATAGGCCTGCAGAGTGTCTAGTTTTGAAGATACAGACTCTGCTAAGCAAAAGTGAACAGGGCCAAACTGGGCTTATTTCGCTGTGAAAGTGACATTTAGGCACGGAGTTGGAAAACCTTGTCTGAACCCCTCCATCCTTCCTGTAGCTGCTCAGACTCTGCTTCTCTGCCCCCAGCCAAGCTTATAGGCCTGCAGAGTGTCTAGTTTTGAAGATACAGACTCTGCTAAGCAAAAGTGAACAGGGCCAAACTGGGCTTATTTCGCTGTGAAATTTCGATGTCACTTTCACAGCGAAATAAGCCCAGTTTGGCCCTGTTCACTTTTGCTTAGCAGAGTCTGTATCTTCAAAACTAGACACTCTGCAGGCCTATAAGCTTGGCTGGGGGCAGAGAAGCAGAGTCTGAGCAGCTACAGGAAGGATGGAGGGGTTCAGACAAGGTTTTCCAACTCCGTGCCTAAATGTCACTTTCACAGCGAAATAAGCCCAGTTTGGCCCTGTTCACTTTTGCTTAGCAGAGTCTGTATCTTCAAAACTAGACACTCTGCAGGCCTATAAGCTTGGCTGGGGGCAGAGAAGCAGAGTCTGAGCAGCTACAGGAAGGATGGAGGGGTTCAGACAAGGTTTTCCAACTCCGTGCCTAAATGTCACTTTCACAGCGAAATAAGCCCAGTTTGGCCCTGTTCACTTTTGCTTAGCAGAGTCTGTATCTTCAAAACTAGACACTCTGCAGGCCTATAAGCTTGGCTGGGGGCAGAGAAGCAGAGTCTGAGCAGCTACAGGAAGGATGGAGGGGTTCAGACAAGGTTTTCCAACTCCGTGCCTAAATGTCACTTTCACAGCGAAATAAGCCCAGTTTGGCCCTGTTCACTTTTGCTTAGCAGAGTCTGTATCTTCAAAACTAGACACTCTGCAGGCCTATAAGCTTGGCTGGGGGCAGAGAAGCAGAGTCTGAGCAGCTACAGGAAGGATGGAGGGGTTCAGACAAGGTTTTCCAACTCCGTGCCTAAATGTCACTTTCACAGCGAAATAAGCCCAGTTTGGCCCTGTTCACTTTTGCTTAGCAGAGTCTGTATCTTCAAAACTAGACACTCTGCAGGCCTATAAGCTTGGCTGGGGGCAGAGAAGCAGAGTCTGAGCAGCTACAGGAAGGATGGAGGGGTTCAGACAAGGTTTTCCAACTCCGTGCCTAAATGTCACTTTCACAGCGAAATAAGCCCAGTTTGGCCCTGTTCACTTTTGCTTAGCAGAGTCTGTATCTTCAAAACTAGACACTCTGCAGGCCTATAAGCTTGGCTGGGGGCAGAGAAGCAGAGTCTGAGCAGCTACAGGAAGGATGGAGGGGTTCAGACAAGGTTTTCCAACTCCGTGCCTAAATGTCACTTTCACAGCGAAATAAGCCCAGTTTGGCCCTGTTCACTTTTGCTTAGCAGAGTCTGTATCTTCAAAACTAGACACTCTGCAGGCCTATAAGCTTGGCTGGGGGCAGAGAAGCAGAGTCTGAGCAGCTACAGGAAGGATGGAGGGGTTCAGACAAGGTTTTCCAACTCCGTGCCTAAATGTCACTTTCACAGCGAAATAAGCCCAGTTTGGCCCTGTTCACTTTTGCTTAGCAGAGTCTGTATCTTCAAAACTAGACACTCTGCAGGCCTATAAGCTTGGCTGGGGGCAGAGAAGCAGAGTCTGAGCAGCTACAGGAAGGATGGAGGGGTTCAGACAAGGTTTTCCAACTCCGTGCCTAAATGTCACTTTCACAGCGAAATAAGCCCAGTTTGGCCCTGTTCACTTTTGCTTAGCAGAGTCTGTATCTTCAAAACTAGACACTCTGCAGGCCTATAAGCTTGGCTGGGGGCAGAGAAGCAGAGTCTGAGCAGCTACAGGAAGGATGGAGGGGTTCAGACAAGGTTTTCCAAGTCCGTGCCTAAATCTCACTTTCACAGCGAAATAAGCCCAGTTTGGCCCTGTTCACTTTTGCTTAGCAGAGTCTGTATCTTCAAAACTAGACACTCTGCAGGCCTATATCAGCCCAATATCAATATCAGCCCAATATCAATATCAGCCCAATATCAGCATCAGCCCAATATCAGCATCAGCCCAATATCAGCATCAGCCCAATATCAGCATCAGCCCAATATCAGCATCAGCCCAATATCAGCATCAGCCCAATATCAGCATCAGCCCAATATCAGCATCAGCCCAATATCAGCATCAGCCCAATATCAGCATCAGCCCAATATCAGCATCAGCCCAATATCAGCATCAGCCCAATATCAGCATCAGCCCAATATCAGCATCAGCCCAATATCAGCATCAGCCCAATATCAGCATCAGCCCAATATCAGCATCAGCCCAATATCAGCATCAGCCCAATATCAGCATCAGCCCAATATCAGCATCAGCCCAATATCAGCATCAGCCCAATATCAGCATCGGGCTGATGCTGATATTGGGCTGATGCTGATATTGGGCTGATGCTGATATTGGGCTGATGCTGATATTGGGCTGATGCTGATATTGGGCTGATGCTGATATTGGGCTGATGCTGATATTGGGCTGATGCTGATATTGGGCTGATGCTGATATTGGGCTGATGCTGATATTGGGCTGATGCTGATATTGGGCTGATGCTGATATTGGGCTGATGCTGATATTGGGCTGATGCTGATATTGGGCTGATGCTGATATTGGGCTGATGCTGATATTGGGCTGATGCTGATATTGGGCTGATGCTGATATTGGGCTGATGCTGATATTGGGCTGATGCTGATATTGGGCTGATGCTGATATTGGGCTGATGCTGATATTGGGCTGATGCTGATATTGGGCTGATGCTGATATTGGGCTGATGCTGATATTGGGCTGATGCTGATATTGGGCTGATGCTGATATTGGGCTGATGCTGATATTGGGCTGATGCTGATATTGGGCTGATGCTGATATTGGGCTGATGCTGATATTGGGCTGATGCTGATATTGGGCTGATGCTGATATTGGGCTGATGCTGATATTGGGCTGATGCTGATATTGGGCTGATGCTGATATTGGGCTGATGCTGATATTGGGCTGATGCTGATATTGGGCTGATGCTGATATTGGGCTGATGCTGATATTGGGCTGATGCTGATATTGGGCTGATGCTGATATTGGGCTGATGCTGATATTGGGCTGATGCTGATATTGGGCTGATGCTGATATTGGGCTGATGCTGATATTGGGCTGATGCTGATATTGGGCTGATGCTGATATTGGGCTGATGCTGATATTGGGCTGATGCTGATATTGGGCTGATGCTGATATTGGGCTGATGCTGATATTGGGCTGATGCTGATATTGGGCTGATGCTGATATTGGGCTGATGCTGATATTGGGCTGACACTCTGCAGGCCTATAAGCTTGGCTGGGGGCAGAGAAGCAGAGTCTGAGCAGCTACAGGAAGGATGGAGGGGTTCAGACAAGGTTTTCCAACTCCGTGCCTAAATGTCACTTTCACAGCGAAATAAGCCCAGTTTGGCCCATCAGCCCTAGACACTCTGCAGGCCTATAAGCTTGGCTGGGGGCAGAGAAGCAGCCCAATATGATATAATATCAGCTGATGCTGATATTGGGCTGATGCTGATATTGGGCTGATGCTGATATTGGGCTGATGCTGATATTGGGCTGATGCTGATATTGGGCTGATGCTGATATTGGGCTGATGCTGATATTGGGCTGATGCTGATATTGGGCTGATGCTGATATTGGGCTGATGCTGATATTGGGCTGATGCTGATATTGGGCTGATGCTGATATTGGGCTGATGCTGATATTGGGCTGATGCTGATATTGGGCTGATGCTGATATTGGGCTGATGCTGATATTGGGCTGATGCTGATATTGGGCTGATGCTGATATTGGGCTGATGCTGATATTGGGCTGATGCTGATATTGGGCTGATGCTGATATTGGGCTGATGCTGATATTGGGCTGATGCTGATATTGGGCTGATGCTGATATTGGGCTGATGCTGATATTGGGCTGATGCTGATATTGGGCTGATGCTGATATTGGGCTGATGCTGATATTGGGCTGATGCTGATATTGGGCTGATGCTGATATTGGGCTGATGCTGATATTGGGCTGATGCTGATATTGGGCTGATGCTGATATTGGGCTGATGCTGATATTGGGCTGATGCTGATATTGGGCTGATGCTGATATTGGGCTGATGCTGATATTGGGCTGATGCTGATATTGGGCTGATGCTGATATTGGGCTGATGCTGATATTGGGCTGATGCTGATATTGGGCTGATGCTGATATTGGGCTGATGCTGATATTGGGCTGATGCTGATATTGGGCTGATGCTGATATTGGGCTGATGCTGATATTGGGCTGATGCTGATATTGGGCTGATGCTGATATTGGGCTGATGCTGATATTGGGCTGATGCTGATATTGGGCTGATGCTGATATTGGGCTGATGCTGATATTGGGCTGATGCTGATATTGGGCTGATGCTGATATTGGGCTGATGCTGATATTGGGCTGATGCTGATATTGGGCTGATGCTGATATTGGGCTGATGCTGATATTGGGCTGATGCTGATATTGGGCTGATGCTGATATTGGGCTGATGCTGATATTGGGCTGATGCTGATATTGGGCTGATGCTGATATTGGGCTGATGCTGATATTGGGCTGATGCTGATATTGGGCTGATGCTGATATTGGGCTGATGCTGATATTGGGCTGATGCTGATATTGGGCTGATGCTGATATTGGGCTGATGCTGATATTGGGCTGATGCTGATATTGGGCTGATGCTGATATTGGGCTGATGCTGATATTGGGCTGATGCTGATATTGGGCTGATGCTGATATTGGGCTGATGCTGATATTGGGCTGATGCTGATATTGGGCTGATGCTGATATTGGGCTGATGCTGATATTGGGCTGATGCTGATATTGGGCTGATGCTGATATTGGGCTGATGCTGATATTGGGCTGATGCTGATATTGGGCTGATGCTGATATTGGGCTGATGCTGATATTGGGCTGATGCTGATATTGGGCTGATGCTGATATTGGGCTGATGCTGATATTGGGCTGATGCTGATATTGGGCTGATGCTGATATTGGGCTGATGCTGATATTGGGCTGATGCTGATATTGGGCTGATGCTGATATTGGGCTGATGCTGATATTGGGCTGATGCTGATATTGGGCTGATGCTGATATTGGGCTGATGCTGATATTGGGCTGATGCTGATATTGGGCTGATGCTGATATTGGGCTGATGCTGATATTGGGCTGATGCTGATATTGGGCTGATGCTGATATTGGGCTGATATTGATATTGGGCTGATATTGATATTGGGCTGATATAGGCCTGCAGAGTGTCTAGTTTTGAAGATACAGACTCTGCTAAGCAAAAGTGAACAGGGCCAAACTGGGCTTATTTCGCTGTGAAAGTGACATTTAGGCACGGACTTGGAAAACCTTGTCTGAACCCCTCCATCCTTCCTGTAGCTGCTCAGACTCTGCTTCTCTGCCCCCAGCCAAGCTTATAGGCCTGCAGAGTGTCTAGTTTTGAAGATACAGACTCTGCTAAGCAAAAGTGAACAGGGCCAAACTGGGCTTATTTCGCTGTGAAAGTGACATTTAGGCACGGAGTTGGAAAACCTTGTCTGAACCCCTCCATCCTTCCTGTAGCTGCTCAGACTCTGCTTCTCTGCCCCCAGCCAAGCTTATAGGCCTGCAGAGTGTCTAGTTTTGAAGATACAGACTCTGCTAAGCAAAAGTGAACAGGGCCAAACTGGGCTTATTTCGCTGTGAAAGTGACATTTAGGCACGGAGTTGGAAAACCTTGTCTGAACCCCTCCATCCTTCCTGTAGCTGCTCAGACTCTGCTTCTCTGCCCCCAGCCAAGCTTATAGGCCTGCAGAGTGTCTAGTTTTGAAGATACAGACTCTGCTAAGCAAAAGTGAACAGGGCCAAACTGGGCTTATTTCGCTGTGAAAGTGACATTTAGGCACGGAGTTGGAAAACCTTGTCTGAACCCCTCCATCCTTCCTGTAGCTGCTCAGACTCTGCTTCTCTGCCCCCAGCCAAGCTTATAGGCCTGCAGAGTGTCTAGTTTTGAAGATACAGACTCTGCTAAGCAAAAGTGAACAGGGCCAAACTGGGCTTATTTCGCTGTGAAAGTGACATTTAGGCACGGAGTTGGAAAACCTTGTCTGAACCCCTCCATCCTTCCTGTAGCTGCTCAGACTCTGCTTCTCTGCCCCCAGCCAAGCTTATAGGCCTGCAGAGTGTCTAGTTTTGAAGATACAGACTCTGCTAAGCAAAAGTGAACAGGGCCAAACTGGGCTTATTTCGCTGTGAAAGTGACATTTAGGCACGGAGTTGGAAAACCTTGTCTGAACCCCTCCATCCTTCCTGTAGCTGCTCAGACTCTGCTTCTCTGCCCCCAGCCAAGCTTATAGGCCTGCAGAGTGTCTAGTTTTGAAGATACAGACTCTGCTAAGCAAAAGTGAACAGGGCCAAACTGGGCTTATTTCGCTGTGAAAGTGACATTTAGGCACGGAGTTGGAAAACCTTGTCTGAACCCCTCCATCCTTCCTGTAGCTGCTCAGACTCTGCTTCTCTGCCCCCAGCCAAGCTTATAGGCCTGCAGAGTGTCTAGTTTTGAAGATACAGACTCTGCTAAGCAAAAGTGAACAGGGCCAAACTGGGCTTATTTCGCTGTGAAAGTGACATTTAGGCACGGAGTTGGAAAACCTTGTCTGAACCCCTCCATCCTTCCTGTAGCTGCTCAGACTCTGCTTCTCTGCCCCCAGCCAAGCTTATAGGCCTGCAGAGTGTCTAGTTTTGAAGATACAGACTCTGCTAAGCAAAAGTGAACAGGGCCAAACTGGGCTTATTTCGCTGTGAAAGTGACATTTAGGCACGGAGTTGGAAAACCTTGTCTGAACCCCTCCATCCTTCCTGTAGCTGCTCAGACTCTGCTTCTCTGCCCCCAGCCAAGCTTATAGGCCTGCAGAGTGTCTAGTTTTGAAGATACAGACTCTGCTAAGCAAAAGTGAACAGGGCCAAACTGGGCTTATTTCGCTGTGAAAGTGACATTTAGGCACGGAGTTGGAAAACCTTGTCTGAACCCCTCCATCCTTCCTGTAGCTGCTCAGACTCTGCTTCTCTGCCCCCAGCCAAGCTTATAGGCCTGCAGAGTGTCTAGTTTTGAAGATACAGACTCTGCTAAGCAAAAGTGAACAGGGCCAAACTGGGCTTATTTCGCTGTGAAAGTGACATTTAGGCACGGAGTTGGAAAACCTTGTCTGAACCCCTCCATCCTTCCTGTAGCTGCTCAGACTCTGCTTCTCTGCCCCCAGCCAAGCTTATAGGCCTGCAGAGTGTCTAGTTTTGAAGATACAGACTCTGCTAAGCAAAAGTGAACAGGGCCAAACTGGGCTTATTTCGCTGTGAAAGTGACATTTAGGCACGGAGTTGGAAAACCTTGTCTGAACCCCTCCATCCTTCCTGTAGCTGCTCAGACTCTGCTTCTCTGCCCCCAGCCAAGCTTATAGGCCTGCAGAGTGTCTAGTTTTGAAGATACAGACTCTGCTAAGCAAAAGTGAACAGGGCCAAACTGGGCTTATTTCGCTGTGAAAGTGACATCGAAATTTCACAGCGAAATAAGCCCAGTTTGGCCCTGTTCACTTTTGCTTAGCAGAGTCTGTATCTTCAAAACTAGACACTCTGCAGGCCTATAAGCTTGGCTGGGGGCAGAGAAGCAGAGTCTGAGCAGCTACAGGAAGGATGGAGGGGTTCAGACAAGGTTTTCCAACTCCGTGCCTAAATGTCACTTTCACAGCGAAATAAGCCCAGTTTGGCCCTGTTCACTTTTGCTTAGCAGAGTCTGTATCTTCAAAACTAGACACTCTGCAGGCCTATAAGCTTGGCTGGGGGCAGAGAAGCAGAGTCTGAGCAGCTACAGGAAGGATGGAGGGGTTCAGACAAGGTTTTCCAACTCCGTGCCTAAATGTCACTTTCACAGCGAAATAAGCCCAGTTTGGCCCTGTTCACTTTTGCTTAGCAGAGTCTGTATCTTCAAAACTAGACACTCTGCAGGCCTATAAGCTTGGCTGGGGGCAGAGAAGCAGAGTCTGAGCAGCTACAGGAAGGATGGAGGGGTTCAGACAAGGTTTTCCAACTCCGTGCCTAAATGTCACTTTCACAGCGAAATAAGCCCAGTTTGGCCCTGTTCACTTTTGCTTAGCAGAGTCTGTATCTTCAAAACTAGACACTCTGCAGGCCTATAAGCTTGGCTGGGGGCAGAGAAGCAGAGTCTGAGCAGCTACAGGAAGGATGGAGGGGTTCAGACAAGGTTTTCCAACTCCGTGCCTAAATGTCACTTTCACAGCGAAATAAGCCCAGTTTGGCCCTGTTCACTTTTGCTTAGCAGAGTCTGTATCTTCAAAACTAGACACTCTGCAGGCCTATAAGCTTGGCTGGGGGCAGAGAAGCAGAGTCTGAGCAGCTACAGGAAGGATGGAGGGGTTCAGACAAGGTTTTCCAACTCCGTGCCTAAATGTCACTTTCACAGCGAAATAAGCCCAGTTTGGCCCTGTTCACTTTTGCTTAGCAGAGTCTGTATCTTCAAAACTAGACACTCTGCAGGCCTATAAGCTTGGCTGGGGGCAGAGAAGCAGAGTCTGAGCAGCTACAGGAAGGATGGAGGGGTTCAGACAAGGTTTTCCAACTCCGTGCCTAAATGTCACTTTCACAGCGAAATAAGCCCAGTTTGGCCCTGTTCACTTTTGCTTAGCAGAGTCTGTATCTTCAAAACTAGACACTCTGCAGGCCTATAAGCTTGGCTGGGGGCAGAGAAGCAGAGTCTGAGCAGCTACAGGAAGGATGGAGGGGTTCAGACAAGGTTTTCCAACTCCGTGCCTAAATGTCACTTTCACAGCGAAATAAGCCCAGTTTGGCCCTGTTCACTTTTGCTTAGCAGAGTCTGTATCTTCAAAACTAGACACTCTGCAGGCCTATAAGCTTGGCTGGGGGCAGAGAAGCAGAGTCTGAGCAGCTACAGGAAGGATGGAGGGGTTCAGACAAGGTTTTCCAACTCCGTGCCTAAATGTCACTTTCACAGCGAAATAAGCCCAGTTTGGCCCTGTTCACTTTTGCTTAGCAGAGTCTGTATCTTCAAAACTAGACACTCTGCAGGCCTATAAGCTTGGCTGGGGGCAGAGAAGCAGAGTCTGAGCAGCTACAGGAAGGATGGAGGGGTTCAGACAAGGTTTTCCAACTCCGTGCCTAAATGTCACTTTCACAGCGAAATAAGCCCAGTTTGGCCCTGTTCACTTTTGCTTAGCAGAGTCTGTATCTTCAAAACTAGACACTCTGCAGGCCTATAAGCTTGGCTGGGGGCAGAGAAGCAGAGTCTGAGCAGCTACAGGAAGGATGGAGGGGTTCAGACAAGGTTTTCCAACTCCGTGCCTAAATGTCACTTTCACAGCGAAATAAGCCCAGTTTGGCCCTGTTCACTTTTGCTTAGCAGAGTCTGTATCTTCAAAACTAGACACTCTGCAGGCCTATAAGCTTGGCTGGGGGCAGAGAAGCAGAGTCTGAGCAGCTACAGGAAGGATGGAGGGGTTCAGACAAGGTTTTCCAACTCAGTGCCTAAATGTCACTTTCACAGCGAAATAAGCCCAGTTTGGCCCTGTTCACTTTTGCTTAGCAGAGTCTGTATCTTCAAAACTAGACACTCTGCAGGCCTATAAGCTTGGCTGGGGGCAGAGAAGCAGAGTCTGAGCAGCTACAGGAAGGATGGAGGGGTTCAGACAAGGTTTTCCAACTCCGTGCCTAAATGTCACTTTCACAGCGAAATAAGCCCAGTTTGGCCCTGTTCACTTTTGCTTAGCAGAGTCTGTATCTTCAAAACTAGACACTCTGCAGGCCTATAAGCTTGGCTGGGGGCAGAGAAGCAGAGTCTGAGCAGCTACAGGAAGGATGGAGGGGTTCAGACAAGGTTTTCCAACTCCGTGCCTAAATGTCACTTTCACAGCGAAATAAGCCCAGTTTGGCCCTGTTCACTTTTGCTTAGCAGAGTCTGTATCTTCAAAACTAGACACTCTGCAGGCCTATAAGCTTGGCTGGGGGCAGAGAAGCAGAGTCTGAGCAGCTACAGGAAGGATGGAGGGGTTCAGACAAGGTTTTCCAACTCCGTGCCTAAATGTCACTTTCACAGCGAAATAAGCCCAGTTTGGCCCTGTTCACTTTTGCTTAGCAGAGTCTGTATCTTCAAAACTAGACACTCTGCAGGCCTATAAGCTTGGCTGGGGGCAGAGAAGCAGAGTCTGAGCAGCTACAGGAAGGATGGAGGGGTTCAGACAAGGTTTTCCAACTCCGTGCCTAAATGTCACTTTCACAGCGAAATAAGCCCAGTTTGGCCCTGTTCACTTTTGCTTAGCAGAGTCTGTATCTTCAAAACTAGACACTCTGCAGGCCTATAAGCTTGGCTGGGGGCAGAGAAGCAGAGTCTGAGCAGCTACAGGAAGGATGGAGGGGTTCAGACAAGGTTTTCCAACTCCGTGCCTAAATGTCACTTTCACAGCGAAATAAGCCCAGTTTGGCCCTGTTCACTTTTGCTTAGCAGAGTCTGTATCTTCAAAACTAGACACTCTGCAGGCCTATAAGCTTGGCTGGGGGCAGAGAAGCAGAGTCTGAGCAGCTACAGGAAGGATGGAGGGGTTCAGACAAGGTTTTCCAACTCCGTGCCTAAATGTCACTTTCACAGCGAAATAAGCCCAGTTTGGCCCTGTTCACTTTTGCTTAGCAGAGTCTGTATCTTCAAAACTAGACACTCTGCAGGCCTATAAGCTTGGCTGGGGGCAGAGAAGCAGAGTCTGAGCAGCTACAGGAAGGATGGAGGGGTTCAGACAAGGTTTTCCAAGTCCGTGCCTAAATGTCACTTTCACAGCGAAATAAGCCCAGTTTGGCCCTGTTCACTTTTGCTTAGCAGAGTCTGTATCTTCAAAACTAGACACTCTGCAGGCCTATATCAGCCCAATATCAATATCAGCCCAATATCAATATCAGCCCAATATCAGCATCAGCCCAATATCAGCATCAGCCCAATATCAGCATCAGCCCAATATCAGCATCAGCCCAATATCAGCATCAGCCCAATATCAGCATCAGCCCAATATCAGCATCAGCCCAATATCAGCATCAGCCCAATATCAGCATCAGCCCAATATCAGCATCAGCCCAATATCAGCATCAGCCCAATATCAGCATCAGCCCAATATCAGCATCAGCCCAATATCAGCATCAGCCCAATATCAGCATCAGCCCAATATCAGCATCAGCCCAATATCAGCATCAGCCCAATATCAGCATCAGCCCAATATCAGCATCAGCCCAATATCAGCATCAGCCCAATATCAGCATCAGCCCAATATCAGCATCAGCCCAATATCAGCATCAGCCCAATATCAGCATCAGCCCAATATCAGCATCAGCCCAATATCAGCATCAGCCCAATATCAGCATCAGCCCAATATCAGCATCAGCCCAATATCAGCATCAGCCCAATATCAGCATCAGCCCAATATCAGCATCAGCCCAATATCAGCATCAGCCCAATATCAGCATCAGCCCAATATCAGCATCAGCCCAATATCAGCATCAGCCCAATATCAGCATCAGCCCAATATCAGCATCAGCCCAATATCAGCATCAGCCCAATATCAGCATCAGCCCAATATCAGCATCAGCCCAATATCAGCATCAGCCCAATATCAGCATCAGCCCAATATCAGCATCAGCCCAATATCAGCATCAGCCCAATATCAGCATCAGCCCAATATCAGCATCAGCCCAATATCAGCATCAGCCCAATATCAGCATCAGCCCAATATCAGCATCAGCCCAATATCAGCATCAGCCCAATATCAGCATCATCAGCCCAATATCAGCATCAGCCCAATATCAGCATCAGCCCAATATCAGCATCAGCCCAATATCAGCATCAGCCCAATATCAGCATCAGCCCAATATCAGCATCAGCCCAATATCAGCATCAGCCCAATATCAGCATCAGCCCAATATCAGCATCAGCCCAATATCAGCATCAGCCCAATATCAGCATCAGCCCAATATCAGCATCAGCCCAATATCAGCATCAGCCCAATATCAGCATCAGCCCAATATCAGCATCAGCCCAATATCAGCATCAGCCCAATATCAGCATCAGCCCAATATCAGCATCAGCCCAATATCAGCATCAGCCCAATATCAGCATCAGCCCAATATCAGCATCAGCCCAATATCAGCATCAGCCCAATATCAGCATCAGCCCAATATCAGCATCAGCCCAATATCAGCATCAGCCCAATATCAGCATCAGCCCAATATCAGCATCAGCCCAATATCAGCATCAGCCCAATATCAGCATCAGCCCAATATCAGCATCAGCCCAATATCAGCATCAGCCCAATATCAGCATCAGCCCTAGACACTCTGCAGGCCTATAAGCTTGGCTGGGGGCAGAGAAGCAGCCCAATATGATATAATATCAGCTGATGCTGATATTGGGCTGATGCTGATATTGGGCTGATGCTGATATTGGGCTGATGCTGATATTGGGCTGATGCTGATATTGGGCTGATGCTGATATTGGGCTGATGCTGATATTGGGCTGATGCTGATATTGGGCTGATGCTGATATTGGGCTGATGCTGATATTGGGCTGATGCTGATATTGGGCTGATGCTGATATTGGGCTGATGCTGATATTGGGCTGATGCTGATATTGGGCTGATGCTGATATTGGGCTGATGCTGATATTGGGCTGATGCTGATATTGGGCTGATGCTGATATTGGGCTGATGCTGATATTGGGCTGATGCTGATATTGGGCTGATGCTGATATTGGGCTGATGCTGATATTGGGCTGATGCTGATATTGGGCTGATGCTGATATTGGGCTGATGCTGATATTGGGCTGATGCTGATATTGGGCTGATGCTGATATTGGGCTGATGCTGATATTGGGCTGATGCTGATATTGGGCTGATGCTGATATTGGGCTGATGCTGATATTGGGCTGATGCTGATATTGGGCTGATGCTGATATTGGGCTGATGCTGATATTGGGCTGATGCTGATATTGGGCTGATGCTGATATTGGGCTGATGCTGATATTGGGCTGATGCTGATATTGGGCTGATGCTGATATTGGGCTGATGCTGATATTGGGCTGATATTGGACTGATGCTGATATTGGGCTGATGCTGATATTGGGCTGATGCTGATATTGGGCTGATGCTGATATTGGGCTGATGCTGATATTGGGCTGATGCTGATATTGGGCTGATGCTGATATTGGGCTGATGCTGATATTGGGCTGATGCTGATATTGGGCTGATGCTGATATTGGGCTGATGCTGATATTGGGCTGATGCTGATATTGGGCTGATGCTGATATTGGGCTGATGCTGATATTGGGCTGATGCTGATATTGGGCTGATGCTGATATTGGGCTGATGCTGATATTGGGCTGATGCTGATATTGGGCTGATGCTGATATTGGGCTGATGCTGATATTGGGCTGATGCTGATATTGGGCTGATGCTGATATTGGGCTGATGCTGATATTGGGCTGATGCTGATATTGGGCTGATGCTGATATTGGGCTGATGCTGATATTGGGCTGATGCTGATATTGGGCTGATGCTGATATTGGGCTGATGCTGATATTGGGCTGATGCTGATATTGGGCTGATGCTGATATTGGGCTGATGCTGATATTGGGCTGATGCTGATATTGGGCTGATGCTGATATTGGGCTGATGCTGATATTGGGCTGATGCTGATATTGGGCTGATGCTGATATTGGGCTGATGCTGATATTGGGCTGATGCTGATATTGGGCTGATGCTGATATTGGGCTGATGCTGATATTGGGCTGATGCTGATATTGGGCTGATGCTGATATTGGGCTGATGCTGATATTGGGCTGATGCTGATATTGGGCTGATGCTGATATTGGGCTGATGCTGATATTGGGCTGATGCTGATATTGGGCTGATGCTGATATTGGGCTGATGCTGATATTGGGCTGATGCTGATATTGGGCTGATGCTGATATTGGGCTGATGCTGATATTGGGCTGATGCTGATATTGGGCTGATGCTGATATTGGGCTGATGCTGATATTGGGCTGATGCTGATATTGGGCTGATGCTGATATTGGGCTGATGCTGATATTGGGCTGATGCTGATATTGGGCTGATGCTGATATTGGGCTGATGCTGATATTGGGCTGATGCTGATATTGGGCTGATGCTGATATTGGGCTGATATAGGCCTGCAGAGTGTCTAGTTTTGAAGATACAGACTCTGCTAAGCAAAAGTGAACAGGGCCAAACTGGGCTTATTTCGCTGTGAAAGTGACATTTAGGCACGGACTTGGAAAACCTTGTCTGAACCCCTCCATCCTTCCTGTAGCTGCTCAGACTCTGCTTCTCTGCCCCCAGCCAAGCTTATAGGCCTGCAGAGTGTCTAGTTTTGAAGATACAGACTCTGCTAAGCAAAAGTGAACAGGGCCAAACTGGGCTTATTTCGCTGTGAAAGTGACATTTAGGCACGGAGTTGGAAAACCTTGTCTGAACCCCTCCATCCTTCCTGTAGCTGCTCAGACTCTGCTTCTCTGCCCCCAGCCAAGCTTATAGGCCTGCAGAGTGTCTAGTTTTGAAGATACAGACTCTGCTAAGCAAAAGTGAACAGGGCCAAACTGGGCTTATTTCGCTGTGAAAGTGACATTTAGGCACGGAGTTGGAAAACCTTGTCTGAACCCCTCCATCCTTCCTGTAGCTGCTCAGACTCTGCTTCTCTGCCCCCAGCCAAGCTTATAGGCCTGCAGAGTGTCTAGTTTTGAAGATACAGACTCTGCTAAGCAAAAGTGAACAGGGCCAAACTGGGCTTATTTCGCTGTGAAAGTGACATTTAGGCACGGAGTTGGAAAACCTTGTCTGAACCCCTCCATCCTTCCTGTAGCTGCTCAGACTCTGCTTCTCTGCCCCCAGCCAAGCTTATAGGCCTGCAGAGTGTCTAGTTTTGAAGATACAGACTCTGCTAAGCAAAAGTGAACAGGGCCAAACTGGGCTTATTTCGCTGTGAAAGTGACATTTAGGCACGGAGTTGGAAAACCTTGTCTGAACCCCTCCATCCTTCCTGTAGCTGCTCAGACTCTGCTTCTCTGCCCCCAGCCAAGCTTATAGGCCTGCAGAGTGTCTAGTTTTGAAGATACAGACTCTGCTAAGCAAAAGTGAACAGGGCCAAACTGGGCTTATTTCGCTGTGAAAGTGACATTTAGGCACGGAGTTGGAAAACCTTGTCTGAACCCCTCCATCCTTCCTGTAGCTGCTCAGACTCTGCTTCTCTGCCCCCAGCCAAGCTTATAGGCCTGCAGAGTGTCTAGTTTTGAAGATACAGACTCTGCTAAGCAAAAGTGAACAGGGCCAAACTGGGCTTATTTCGCTGTGAAAGTGACATTTAGGCACGGAGTTGGAAAACCTTGTCTGAACCCCTCCATCCTTCCTGTAGCTGCTCAGACTCTGCTTCTCTGCCCCCAGCCAAGCTTATAGGCCTGCAGAGTGTCTAGTTTTGAAGATACAGACTCTGCTAAGCAAAAGTGAACAGGGCCAAACTGGGCTTATTTCGCTGTGAAAGTGACATTTAGGCACGGAGTTGGAAAACCTTGTCTGAACCCCTCCATCCTTCCTGTAGCTGCTCAGACTCTGCTTCTCTGCCCCCAGCCAAGCTTATAGGCCTGCAGAGTGTCTAGTTTTGAAGATACAGACTCTGCTAAGCAAAAGTGAACAGGGCCAAACTGGGCTTATTTCGCTGTGAAAGTGACATTTAGGCACGGAGTTGGAAAACCTTGTCTGAACCCCTCCATCCTTCCTGTAGCTGCTCAGACTCTGCTTCTCTGCCCCCAGCCAAGCTTATAGGCCTGCAGAGTGTCTAGTTTTGAAGATACAGACTCTGCTAAGCAAAAGTGAACAGGGCCAAACTGGGCTTATTTCGCTGTGAAAGTGACATTTAGGCACGGAGTTGGAAAACCTTGTCTGAACCCCTCCATCCTTCCTGTAGCTGCTCAGACTCTGCTTCTCTGCCCCCAGCCAAGCTTATAGGCCTGCAGAGTGTCTAGTTTTGAAGATACAGACTCTGCTAAGCAAAAGTGAACAGGGCCAAACTGGGCTTATTTCGCTGTGAAAGTGACATTTAGGCACGGAGTTGGAAAACCTTGTCTGAACCCCTCCATCCTTCCTGTAGCTGCTCAGACTCTGCTTCTCTGCCCCCAGCCAAGCTTATAGGCCTGCAGAGTGTCTAGTTTTGAAGATACAGACTCTGCTAAGCAAAAGTGAACAGGGCCAAACTGGGCTTATTTCGCTGTGAAAGTGACATTTAGGCACGGAGTTGGAAAACCTTGTCTGAACCCCTCCATCCTTCCTGTAGCTGCTCAGACTCTGCTTCTCTGCCCCCAGCCAAGCTTATAGGCCTGCAGAGTGTCTAGTTTTGAAGATACAGACTCTGCTAAGCAAAAGTGAACAGGGCCAAACTGGGCTTATTTCGCTGTGAAAGTGACATTTAGGCACGGAGTTGGAAAACCTTGTCTGAACCCCTCCATCCTTCCTGTAGCTGCTCAGACTCTGCTTCTCTGCCCCCAGCCAAGCTTATAGGCCTGCAGAGTGTCTAGTTTTGAAGATACAGACTCTGCTAAGCAAAAGTGAACAGGGCCAAACTGGGCTTATTTCGCTGTGAAAGTGACATTTAGGCACGGAGTTGGAAAACCTTGTCTGAACCCCTCCATCCTTCCTGTAGCTGCTCAGACTCTGCTTCTCTGCCCCCAGCCAAGCTTATAGGCCTGCAGAGTGTCTAGTTTTGAAGATACAGACTCTGCTAAGCAAAAGTGAACAGGGCCAAACTGGGCTTATTTCGCTGTGAAAGTGACATTTAGGCACGGAGTTGGAAAACCTTGTCTGAACCCCTCCATCCTTCCTGTAGCTGCTCAGACTCTGCTTCTCTGCCCCCAGCCAAGCTTATAGGCCTGCAGAGTGTCTAGTTTTGAAGATACAGACTCTGCTAAGCAAAAGTGAACAGGGCCAAACTGGGCTTATTTCGCTGTGAAAGTGACATTTAGGCACGGAGTTGGAAAACCTTGTCTGAACCCCTCCATCCTTCCTGTAGCTGCTCAGACTCTGCTTCTCTGCCCCCAGCCAAGCTTATAGGCCTGCAGAGTGTCTAGTTTTGAAGATACAGACTCTGCTAAGCAAAAGTGAACAGGGCCAAACTGGGCTTATTTCGCTGTGAAAGTGACATTTAGGCACGGAGTTGGAAAACCTTGTCTGAACCCCTCCATCCTTCCTGTAGCTGCTCAGACTCTGCTTCTCTGCCCCCAGCCAAGCTTATAGGCCTGCAGAGTGTCTAGTTTTGAAGATACAGACTCTGCTAAGCAAAAGTGAACAGGGCCAAACTGGGCTTATTTCGCTGTGAAAGTGACATTTAGGCACGGAGTTGGAAAACCTTGTCTGAACCCCTCCATCCTTCCTGTAGCTGCTCAGACTCTGCTTCTCTGCCCCCAGCCAAGCTTATAGGCCTGCAGAGTGTCTAGTTTTGAAGATACAGACTCTGCTAAGCAAAAGTGAACAGGGCCAAACTGGGCTTATTTCGCTGTGAAAGTGACATTTAGGCACGGAGTTGGAAAACCTTGTCTGAACCCCTCCATCCTTCCTGTAGCTGCTCAGACTCTGCTTCTCTGCCCCCAGCCAAGCTTATAGGCCTGCAGAGTGTCTAGTTTTGAAGATACAGACTCTGCTAAGCAAAAGTGAACAGGGCCAAACTGGGCTTATTTCGCTGTGAAAGTGACATTTAGGCACGGAGTTGGAAAACCTTGTCTGAACCCCTCCATCCTTCCTGTAGCTGCTCAGACTCTGCTTCTCTGCCCCCAGCCAAGCTTATAGGCCTGCAGAGTGTCTAGTTTTGAAGATACAGACTCTGCTAAGCAAAAGTGAACAGGGCCAAACTGGGCTTATTTCGCTGTGAAAGTGACATTTAGGCACGGAGTTGGAAAACCTTGTCTGAACCCCTCCATCCTTCCTGTAGCTGCTCAGACTCTGCTTCTCTGCCCCCAGCCAAGCTTATAGGCCTGCAGAGTGTCTAGTTTTGAAGATACAGACTCTGCTAAGCAAAAGTGAACAGGGCCAAACTGGGCTTATTTCGCTGTGAAAGTGACATTTAGGCACGGAGTTGGAAAACCTTGTCTGAACCCCTCCATCCTTCCTGTAGCTGCTCAGACTCTGCTTCTCTGCCCCCAGCCAAGCTTATAGGCCTGCAGAGTGTCTAGTTTTGAAGATACAGACTCTGCTAAGCAAAAGTGAACAGGGCCAAACTGGGCTTATTTCGCTGTGAAAGTGACATTTAGGCACGGAGTTGGAAAACCTTGTCTGAACCCCTCCATCCTTCCTGTAGCTGCTCAGACTCTGCTTCTCTGCCCCCAGCCAAGCTTATAGGCCTGCAGAGTGTCTAGTTTTGAAGATACAGACTCTGCTAAGCAAAAGTGAACAGGGCCAAACTGGGCTTATTTCGCTGTGAAAGTGACATTTAGGCACGGAGTTGGAAAACCTTGTCTGAACCCCTCCATCCTTCCTGTAGCTGCTCAGACTCTGCTTCTCTGCCCCCAGCCAAGCTTATAGGCCTGCAGAGTGTCTAGTTTTGAAGATACAGACTCTGCTAAGCAAAAGTGAACAGGGCCAAACTGGGCTTATTTCGCTGTGAAAGTGACATTTAGGCACGGAGTTGGAAAACCTTGTCTGAACCCCTCCATCCTTCCTGTAGCTGCTCAGACTCTGCTTCTCTGCCCCCAGCCAAGCTTATAGGCCTGCAGAGTGTCTAGTTTTGAAGATACAGACTCTGCTAAGCAAAAGTGAACAGGGCCAAACTGGGCTTATTTCGCTGTGAAAGTGACATTTAGGCACGGAGTTGGAAAACCTTGTCTGAACCCCTCCATCCTTCCTGTAGCTGCTCAGACTCTGCTTCTCTGCCCCCAGCCAAGCTTATAGGCCTGCAGAGTGTCTAGTTTTGAAGATACAGACTCTGCTAAGCAAAAGTGAACAGGGCCAAACTGGGCTTATTTCGCTGTGAAAGTGACATTTAGGCACGGAGTTGGAAAACCTTGTCTGAACCCCTCCATCCTTCCTGTAGCTGCTCAGACTCTGCTTCTCTGCCCCCAGCCAAGCTTATAGGCCTGCAGAGTGTCTAGTTTTGAAGATACAGACTCTGCTAAGCAAAAGTGAACAGGGCCAAACTGGGCTTATTTCGCTGTGAAAGTGACATTTAGGCACGGAGTTGGAAAACCTTGTCTGAACCCCTCCATCCTTCCTGTAGCTGCTCAGACTCTGCTTCTCTGCCCCCAGCCAAGCTTATAGGCCTGCAGAGTGTCTAGTTTTGAAGATACAGACTCTGCTAAGCAAAAGTGTATTTTGCTTCTCTGCCCCCAGCCAAGCTTATAGGCCTGCAGAGTGTCTAGTTTTGAAGATACAGACTCTGCTAAGCAAAAGTGAACAGGGCCAAACTGGGCTTATTTCGCTGTGAAAGTGACATTTAGGCACGGAGTTGGAAAACCTTGTCTGAACCCCTCCATCCTTCCTGTAGCTGCTCAGACTCTGCTTCTCTGCCCCCAGCCAAGCTTATAGGCCTGCAGAGTGTCTAGTTTTGAAGATACAGACTCTGCTAAGCAAAAGTGTATTTCGCTGTGAAAGTGACATCGAAATTTCACAGCGAAATAAGCCCAGTTTGGCCCTGTTCACTTTTGCTTAGCAGAGTCTGTATCTTCAAAACTAGACACTCTGCAGGCCTATAAGCTTGGCTGGGGGCAGAGAAGCAGAGTCTGAGCAGCTACAGGAAGGATGGAGGGGTTCAGACAAGGTTTTCCAACTCCGTGCCTAAATGTCACTTTCACAGCGAAATAAGCCCAGTTTGGCCCTGTTCACTTTTGCTTAGCAGAGTCTGTATCTTCAAAACTAGACACTCTGCAGGCCTATAAGCTTGGCTGGGGGCAGAGAAGCAGAGTCTGAGCAGCTACAGGAAGGATGGAGGGGTTCAGACAAGGTTTTCCAACTCCGTGCCTAAATGTCACTTTCACAGCGAAATAAGCCCAGTTTGGCCCTGTTCACTTTTGCTTAGCAGAGTCTGTATCTTCAAAACTAGACACTCTGCAGGCCTATAAGCTTGGCTGGGGGCAGAGAAGCAGAGTCTGAGCAGCTACAGGAAGGATGGAGGGGTTCAGACAAGGTTTTCCAACTCCGTGCCTAAATGTCACTTTCACAGCGAAATAAGCCCAGTTTGGCCCTGTTCACTTTTGCTTAGCAGAGTCTGTATCTTCAAAACTAGACACTCTGCAGGCCTATAAGCTTGGCTGGGGGCAGAGAAGCAGAGTCTGAGCAGCTACAGGAAGGATGGAGGGGTTCAGACAAGGTTTTCCAACTCCGTGCCTAAATGTCACTTTCACAGCGAAATAAGCCCAGTTTGGCCCTGTTCACTTTTGCTTAGCAGAGTCTGTATCTTCAAAACTAGACACTCTGCAGGCCTATAAGCTTGGCTGGGGGCAGAGAAGCAGAGTCTGAGCAGCTACAGGAAGGATGGAGGGGTTCAGACAAGGTTTTCCAACTCCGTGCCTAAATGTCACTTTCACAGCGAAATAAGCCCAGTTTGGCCCTGTTCACTTTTGCTTAGCAGAGTCTGTATCTTCAAAACTAGACACTCTGCAGGCCTATAAGCTTGGCTGGGGGCAGAGAAGCAGAGTCTGAGCAGCTACAGGAAGGATGGAGGGGTTCAGACAAGGTTTTCCAACTCCGTGCCTAAATGTCACTTTCACAGCGAAATAAGCCCAGTTTGGCCCTGTTCACTTTTGCTTAGCAGAGTCTGTATCTTCAAAACTAGACACTCTGCAGGCCTATAAGCTTGGCTGGGGGCAGAGAAGCAGAGTCTGAGCAGCTACAGGAAGGATGGAGGGGTTCAGACAAGGTTTTCCAACTCCGTGCCTAAATGTCACTTTCACAGCGAAATAAGCCCAGTTTGGCCCTGTTCACTTTTGCTTAGCAGAGTCTGTATCTTCAAAACTAGACACTCTGCAGGCCTATAAGCTTGGCTGGGGGCAGAGAAGCAGAGTCTGAGCAGCTACAGGAAGGATGGAGGGGTTCAGACAAGGTTTTCCAACTCCGTGCCTAAATGTCACTTTCACAGCGAAATAAGCCCAGTTTGGCCCTGTTCACTTTTGCTTAGCAGAGTCTGTATCTTCAAAACTAGACACTCTGCAGGCCTATAAGCTTGGCTGGGGGCAGAGAAGCAGAGTCTGAGCAGCTACAGGAAGGATGGAGGGGTTCAGACAAGGTTTTCCAACTCCGTGCCTAAATGTCACTTTCACAGCGAAATAAGCCCAGTTTGGCCCTGTTCACTTTTGCTTAGCAGAGTCTGTATCTTCAAAACTAGACACTCTGCAGGCCTATAAGCTTGGCTGGGGGCAGAGAAGCAGAGTCTGAGCAGCTACAGGAAGGATGGAGGGGTTCAGACAAGGTTTTCCAACTCCGTGCCTAAATGTCACTTTCACAGCGAAATAAGCCCAGTTTGGCCCTGTTCACTTTTGCTTAGCAGAGTCTGTATCTTCAAAACTAGACACTCTGCAGGCCTATAAGCTTGGCTGGGGGCAGAGAAGCAGAGTCTGAGCAGCTACAGGAAGGATGGAGGGGTTCAGACAAGGTTTTCCAACTCCGTGCCTAAATGTCACTTTCACAGCGAAATAAGCCCAGTTTGGCCCTGTTCACTTTTGCTTAGCAGAGTCTGTATCTTCAAAACTAGACACTCTGCAGGCCTATAAGCTTGGCTGGGGGCAGAGAAGCAGAGTCTGAGCACCTACAGGAAGGATGGAGGGGTTCAGACAAGGTTTTCCAACTCCGTGCCTAAATGTCACTTTCACAGCGAAATAAGCCCAGTTTGGCCCTGTTCACTTTTGCTTAGCAGAGTCTGTATCTTCAAAACTAGACACTCTGCAGGCCTATAAGCTTGGCTGGGGGCAGAGAAGCAGAGTCTGAGCAGCTACAGGAAGGATGGAGGGGTTCAGACAAGGTTTTCCAACTCCGTGCCTAAATGTCACTTTCACAGCGAAATAAGCCCAGTTTGGCCCTGTTCACTTTTGCTTAGCAGAGTCTGTATCTTCAAAACTAGACACTCTGCAGGCCTATAAGCTTGGCTGGGGGCAGAGAAGCAGAGTCTGAGCAGCTACAGGAAGGATGGAGGGGTTCAGACAAGGTTTTCCAACTCCGTGCCTAAATGTCACTTTCACAGCGAAATAAGCCCAGTTTGGCCCTGTTCACTTTTGCTTAGCAGAGTCTGTATCTTCAAAACTAGACACTCTGCAGGCCTATAAGCTTGGCTGGGGGCAGAGAAGCAGAGTCTGAGCAGCTACAGGAAGGATGGAGGGGTTCAGACAAGGTTTTCCAACTCCGTGCCTAAATGTCACTTTCACAGCGAAATAAGCCCAGTTTGGCCCTGTTCACTTTTGCTTAGCAGAGTCTGTATCTTCAAAACTAGACACTCTGCAGGCCTATAAGCTTGGCTGGGGGCAGAGAAGCAGAGTCTGAGCAGCTACAGGAAGGATGGAGGGGTTCAGACAAGGTTTTCCAACTCCGTGCCTAAATGTCACTTTCACAGCGAAATAAGCCCAGTTTGGCCCTGTTCACTTTTGCTTAGCAGAGTCTGTATCTTCAAAACTAGACACTCTGCAGGCCTATAAGCTTGGCTGGGGGCAGAGAAGCAGAGTCTGAGCAGCTACAGGAAGGATGGAGGGGTTCAGACAAGGTTTTCCAAGTCCGTGCCTAAATGTCACTTTCACAGCGAAATAAGCCCAGTTTGGCCCTGTTCACTTTTGCTTAGCAGAGTCTGTATCTTCAAAACTAGACACTCTGCAGGCCTATATCAGCCCAATATCAATATCAGCCCAATATCAATATCAGCCCAATATCAGCATCAGCCCAATATCAGCATCAGCCCAATATCAGCATCAGCCCAATATCAGCATCAGCCCAATATCAGCATCAGCCCAATATCAGCATCAGCCCAATATCAGCATCAGCCCAATATCAGCATCAGCCCAATATCAGCATCAGCCCAATATCAGCATCAGCCCAATATCAGCATCAGCCCAATATCAGCATCAGCCCAATATCAGCATCAGCCCAATATCAGCATCAGCCCAATATCAGCATCAGCCCAATATCAGCATCAGCCCAATATCAGCATCAGCCCAATATCAGCATCAGCCCAATATCAGCATCAGCCCAATATCAGCATCAGCCCAATATCAGCATCAGCCCAATATCAGCATCAGCCCAATATCAGCATCAGCCCAATATCAGCATCAGCCCAATATCAGCATCAGCCCAATATCAGCATCAGCCCAATATCAGCATCAGCCCAATATCAGCATCAGCCCAATATCAGCATCAGCCCAATATCAGCATCAGCCCAATATCAGCATCAGCCCAATATCAGCATCAGCCCAATATCAGCATCAGCCCAATATCAGCATCAGCCCAATATCAGCATCAGCCCAATATCAGCATCAGCCCAATATCAGCATCAGCCCAATATCAGCATCAGCCCAATATCAGCATCAGCCCAATATCAGCATCAGCCCAATATCAGCATCAGCCCAATATCAGCATCAGCCCAATATCAGCATCAGCCCAATATCAGCATCAGCCCAATATCAGCATCAGCCCAATATCAGCATCAGCCCAATATCAGCATCAGCCCAATATCAGCATCAGCCCAATATCAGCATCAGCCCAATATCAGCATCAGCCCAATATCAGCATCAGCCCAATATCAGCATCAGCCCAATATCAGCATCAGCCCAATATCAGCATCAGCCCAATATCAGCATCAGCCCAATATCAGCATCAGCCCAATATCAGCATCAGCCCAATATCAGCATCAGCCCAATATCAGCATCAGCCCAATATCAGCATCAGCCCAATATCAGCATCAGCCCAATATCAGCATCAGCCCAATATCAGCATCAGCCCAATATCAGCATCAGCCCAATATCAGCATCAGCCCAATATCAGCATCAGCCCAATATCAGCATCAGCCCAATATCAGCATCAGCCCAATATCAGCATCAGCCCAATATCAGCATCAGCCCAATATCAGCATCAGCCCAATATCAGCATCAGCCCAATATCAGCATCAGCCCAATATCAGCATCAGCCCAATATCAGCATCAGCCCAATATCAGCATCAGCCCAATATCAGCATCAGCCCAATATCAGCATCAGCCCAATATCAGCATCAGCCCAATATCAGCATCAGCCCAATATCAGCATCAGCCCAATATCAGCATCAGCCCAATATCAGCATCAGCCCAATATCAGCATCAGCCCAATATCAGCATCAGCCCAATATCAGCATCAGCCCAATATCAGCATCAGCCCAATATCAGCATCAGCCCAATATCAGCATCAGCCCAATATCAGCATCAGCCCAATATCAGCATCAGCCCAATATCAGCATCAGCCCAATATCAGCATCAGCCCAATATCAGCATCAGCCCAATATCAGCATCAGCCCAATATCAGCATCAGCCCAATATCAGCATCAGCCCAATATCAGCATCAGCCCAATATCAGCATCAGCCCAATATCAGCATCAGCCCAATATCAGCATCAGCCCAATATCAGCATCAGCCCAATATCAGCATCAGCCCAATATCAGCATCAGCCCAATATCAGCATCAGCCCAATATCAGCATCAGCCCAATATCAGCATCAGCCCAATATCAGCATCAGCCCAATATCAGCATCAGCCCAATATCAGCATCAGCCCAATATCAGCATCAGCCCAATATCAGCATCAGCCCAATATCAGCATCAGCCCAATATCAGCATCAGCCCAATATCAGCATCAGCCCAATATCAGCATCAGCCCAATATCAGCATCAGCCCAATATCAGCATCAGCCCAATATCAGCATCAGCCCAATATCAGCATCAGCCCAATATCAGCATCAGCCCAATATCAGCATCAGCCCAATATCAGCATCAGCCCAATATCAGCATCAGCCCAATATCAGCATCAGCTGATATTATATCATATTGGGCTGCTTCTCTGCCCCCAGCCAAGCTTATAGGCCTGCAGAGTGTCTAGGGCTGATGCTGATATTGGGCTGATGCTGATATTGGGCTGATGCTGATATTGGGCTGATGCTGCAGATATTGGGCTGATGCTGATATTGGGCTGATGCTGATATTGGGCTGATGCTGATATTGGGCTGATGCTGATATTGGGCTGATGCTGATATTGGGCTGATGCTGATATTGGGCTGATGCTGATATTGGGCTGATGCTGATATTGGGCTGATGCTGATATTGGGCTGATGCTGATATTGGGCTGATGCTGATATTGGGCTGATGCTGATATTGGGCTGATGCTGATATTGGGCTGATGCTGATATTGGGCTGATGCTGATATTGGGCTGATGCTGATATTGGGCTGATGCTGATATTGGGCTGATGCTGATATTGGGCTGATGCTGATATTGGGCTGATGCTGATATTGGGCTGATGCTGATATTGGGCTGATGCTGATATTGGGCTGATGCTGATATTGGGCTGATGCTGATATTGGGCTGATGCTGATATTGGGCTGATGCTGATATTGGGCTGATGCTGATATTGGGCTGATGCTGATATTGGGCTGATGCTGATATTGGGCTGATGCTGATATTGGGCTGATGCTGATATTGGGCTGATGCTGATATTGGGCTGATGCTGATATTGGGCTGATGCTGATATTGGGCTGATGATGCTGATATTGGGCTGATGCTGATATTGGGCTGATGCTGATATTGGGCTGATGCTGATATTGGGCTGATGCTGATATTGGGCTGATGCTGATATTGGGCTGATGCTGATATTGGGCTGATGCTGATATTGGGCTGATGCTGATATTGGGCTGATGCTGATATTGGGCTGATGCTGATATTGGGCTGATGCTGATATTGGGCTGATGCTGATATTGGGCTGATGCTGATATTGGGCTGATGCTGATATTGGGCTGATGCTGATATTGGGCTGATGCTGATATTGGGCTGATGCTGATATTGGGCTGATGCTGATATTGGGCTGATGCTGATATTGGGCTGATGCTGATATTGGGCTGATGCTGATATTGGGCTGATGCTGATATTGGGCTGATGCTGATATTGGGCTGATGCTGATATTGGGCTGATGCTGATATTGGAAACCTTGTCTGAACCCCTCCATCCTTCCTGTAGCTGCTCAGACTCTGCTTCTCTGCCCCCAGCCAAGCTTATAGGCCTGCAGAGTGTCTAGTTTTGAAGATACAGACTCTGCTAAGCAAAAGTGAACAGGGCCAAACTGGGCTTATTTCGCTGTGAAAGTGACATTTAGGCACGGAGTTGGAAAACCTTGTCTGAACCCCTCCATCCTTCCTGTAGCTGCTCAGACTCTGCTTCTCTGCCCCCAGCCAAGCTTATAGGCCTGCAGAGTGTCTAGTTTTGAAGATACAGACTCTGCTAAGCAAAAGTGAACAGGGCCAAACTGGGCTTATTTCGCTGTGAAAGTGACATTTAGGCACGGAGTTGGAAAACCTTGTCTGAACCCCTCCATCCTTCCTGTAGCTGCTCAGACTCTGCTTCTCTGCCCCCAGCCAAGCTTATAGGCCTGCAGAGTGTCTAGTTTTGAAGATACAGACTCTGCTAAGCAAAAGTGAACAGGGCCAAACTGGGCTTATTTCGCTGTGAAAGTGACATTTAGGCACGGAGTTGGAAAACCTTGTCTGAACCCCTCCATCCTTCCTGTAGCTGCTCAGACTCTGCTTCTCTGCCCCCAGCCAAGCTTATAGGCCTGCAGAGTGTCTAGTTTTGAAGATACAGACTCTGCTAAGCAAAAGTGAACAGGGCCAAACTGGGCTTATTTCGCTGTGAAAGTGACATTTAGGCACGGAGTTGGAAAACCTTGTCTGAACCCCTCCATCCTTCCTGTAGCTGCTCAGACTCTGCTTCTCTGCCCCCAGCCAAGCTTATAGGCCTGCAGAGTGTCTAGTTTTGAAGATACAGACTCTGCTAAGCAAAAGTGAACAGGGCCAAACTGGGCTTATTTCGCTGTGAAAGTGACATTTAGGCACGGAGTTGGAAAACCTTGTCTGAACCCCTCCATCCTTCCTGTAGCTGCTCAGACTCTGCTTCTCTGCCCCCAGCCAAGCTTATAGGCCTGCAGAGTGTCTAGTTTTGAAGATACAGACTCTGCTAAGCAAAAGTGAACAGGGCCAAACTGGGCTTATTTCGCTGTGAAAGTGACATTTAGGCACGGAGTTGGAAAACCTTGTCTGAACCCCTCCATCCTTCCTGTAGCTGCTCAGACTCTGCTTCTCTGCCCCCAGCCAAGCTTATAGGCCTGCAGAGTGTCTAGTTTTGAAGATACAGACTCTGCTAAGCAAAAGTGAACAGGGCCAAACTGGGCTTATTTCGCTGTGAAAGTGACATTTAGGCACGGAGTTGGAAAACCTTGTCTGAACCCCTCCATCCTTCCTGTAGCTGCTCAGACTCTGCTTCTCTGCCCCCAGCCAAGCTTATAGGCCTGCAGAGTGTCTAGTTTTGAAGATACAGACTCTGCTAAGCAAAAGTGAACAGGGCCAAACTGGGCTTATTTCGCTGTGAAAGTGACATTTAGGCACGGAGTTGGAAAACCTTGTCTGAACCCCTCCATCCTTCCTGTAGCTGCTCAGACTCTGCTTCTCTGCCCCCAGCCAAGCTTATAGGCCTGCAGAGTGTCTAGTTTTGAAGATACAGACTCTGCTAAGCAAAAGTGAACAGGGCCAAACTGGGCTTATTTCGCTGTGAAAGTGACATTTAGGCACGGAGTTGGAAAACCTTGTCTGAACCCCTCCATCCTTCCTGTAGCTGCTCAGACTCTGCTTCTCTGCCCCCAGCCAAGCTTATAGGCCTGCAGAGTGTCTAGTTTTGAAGATACAGACTCTGCTAAGCAAAAGTGAACAGGGCCAAACTGGGCTTATTTCGCTGTGAAAGTGACATTTAGGCACGGAGTTGGAAAACCTTGTCTGAACCCCTCCATCCTTCCTGTAGCTGCTCAGACTCTGCTTCTCTGCCCCCAGCCAAGCTTATAGGCCTGCAGAGTGTCTAGTTTTGAAGATACAGACTCTGCTAAGCAAAAGTGAACAGGGCCAAACTGGGCTTATTTCGCTGTGAAAGTGACATTTAGGCACGGAGTTGGAAAACCTTGTCTGAACCCCTCCATCCTTCCTGTAGCTGCTCAGACTCTGCTTCTCTGCCCCCAGCCAAGCTTATAGGCCTGCAGAGTGTCTAGTTTTGAAGATACAGACTCTGCTAAGCAAAAGTGAACAGGGCCAAACTGGGCTTATTTCGCTGTGAAAGTGACATTTAGGCACGGAGTTGGAAAACCTTGTCTGAACCCCTCCATCCTTCCTGTAGCTGCTCAGACTCTGCTTCTCTGCCCCCAGCCAAGCTTATAGGCCTGCAGAGTGTCTAGTTTTGAAGATACAGACTCTGCTAAGCAAAAGTGAACAGGGCCAAACTGGGCTTATTTCGCTGTGAAAGTGACATTTAGGCACGGAGTTGGAAAACCTTGTCTGAACCCCTCCATCCTTCCTGTAGCTGCTCAGACTCTGCTTCTCTGCCCCCAGCCAAGCTTATAGGCCTGCAGAGTGTCTAGTTTTGAAGATACAGACTCTGCTAAGCAAAAGTGAACAGGGCCAAACTGGGCTTATTTCGCTGTGAAAGTGACATTTAGGCACGGAGTTGGAAAACCTTGTCTGAACCCCTCCATCCTTCCTGTAGCTGCTCAGACTCTGCTTCTCTGCCCCCAGCCAAGCTTATAGGCCTGCAGAGTGTCTAGTTTTGAAGATACAGACTCTGCTAAGCAAAAGTGAACAGGGCCAAACTGGGCTTATTTCGCTGTGAAAGTGACATTTAGGCACGGAGTTGGAAAACCTTGTCTGAACCCCTCCATCCTTCCTGTAGCTGCTCAGACTCTGCTTCTCTGCCCCCAGCCAAGCTTATAGGCCTGCAGAGTGTCTAGTTTTGAAGATACAGACTCTGCTAAGCAAAAGTGAACAGGGCCAAACTGGGCTTATTTCGCTGTGAAAGTGACATTTAGGCACGGAGTTGGAAAACCTTGTCTGAACCCCTCCATCCTTCCTGTAGCTGCTCAGACTCTGCTTCTCTGCCCCCAGCCAAGCTTATAGGCCTGCAGAGTGTCTAGTTTTGAAGATACAGACTCTGCTAAGCAAAAGTGAACAGGGCCAAACTGGGCTTATTTCGCTGTGAAAGTGACATTTAGGCACGGAGTTGGAAAACCTTGTCTGAACCCCTCCATCCTTCCTGTAGCTGCTCAGACTCTGCTTCTCTGCCCCCAGCCAAGCTTATAGGCCTGCAGAGTGTCTAGTTTTGAAGATACAGACTCTGCTAAGCAAAAGTGAACAGGGCCAAACTGGGCTTATTTCGCTGTGAAAGTGACATTTAGGCACGGAGTTGGAAAACCTTGTCTGAACCCCTCCATCCTTCCTGTAGCTGCTCAGACTCTGCTTCTCTGCCCCCAGCCAAGCTTATAGGCCTGCAGAGTGTCTAGTTTTGAAGATACAGACTCTGCTAAGCAAAAGTGAACAGGGCCAAACTGGGCTTATTTCGCTGTGAAAGTGACATTTAGGCACGGAGTTGGAAAACCTTGTCTGAACCCCTCCATCCTTCCTGTAGCTGCTCAGACTCTGCTTCTCTGCCCCCAGCCAAGCTTATAGGCCTGCAGAGTGTCTAGTTTTGAAGATACAGACTCTGCTAAGCAAAAGTGAACAGGGCCAAACTGGGCTTATTTCGCTGTGAAAGTGACATTTAGGCACGGAGTTGGAAAACCTTGTCTGAACCCCTCCATCCTTCCTGTAGCTGCTCAGACTCTGCTTCTCTGCCCCCAGCCAAGCTTATAGGCCTGCAGAGTGTCTAGTTTTGAAGATACAGACTCTGCTAAGCAAAAGTGAACAGGGCCAAACTGGGCTTATTTCGCTGTGAAAGTGACATTTAGGCACGGAGTTGGAAAACCTTGTCTGAACCCCTCCATCCTTCCTGTAGCTGCTCAGACTCTGCTTCTCTGCCCCCAGCCAAGCTTATAGGCCTGCAGAGTGTCTAGTTTTGAAGATACAGACTCTGCTAAGCAAAAGTGAACAGGGCCAAACTGGGCTTATTTCGCTGTGAAAGTGACATTTAGGCACGGAGTTGGAAAACCTTGTCTGAACCCCTCCATCCTTCCTGTAGCTGCTCAGACTCTGCTTCTCTGCCCCCAGCCAAGCTTATAGGCCTGCAGAGTGTCTAGTTTTGAAGATACAGACTCTGCTAAGCAAAAGTGAACAGGGCCAAACTGGGCTTATTTCGCTGTGAAAGTGACATTTAGGCACGGAGTTGGAAAACCTTGTCTGAACCCCTCCATCCTTCCTGTAGCTGCTCAGACTCTGCTTCTCTGCCCCCAGCCAAGCTTATAGGCCTGCAGAGTGTCTAGTTTTGAAGATACAGACTCTGCTAAGCAAAAGTGAACAGGGCCAAACTGGGCTTATTTCGCTGTGAAAGTGACATTTAGGCACGGAGTTGGAAAACCTTGTCTGAACCCCTCCATCCTTCCTGTAGCTGCTCAGACTCTGCTTCTCTGCCCCCAGCCAAGCTTATAGGCCTGCAGAGTGTCTAGTTTTGAAGATACAGACTCTGCTAAGCAAAAGTGAACAGGGCCAAACTGGGCTTATTTCGCTGTGAAAGTGACATTTAGGCACGGAGTTGGAAAACCTTGTCTGAACCCCTCCATCCTTCCTGTAGCTGCTCAGACTCTGCTTCTCTGCCCCCAGCCAAGCTTATAGGCCTGCAGAGTGTCTAGTTTTGAAGATACAGACTCTGCTAAGCAAAAGTGAACAGGGCCAAACTGGGCTTATTTCGCTGTGAAAGTGACATTTAGGCACGGAGTTGGAAAACCTTGTCTGAACCCCTCCATCCTTCCTGTAGCTGCTCAGACTCTGCTTCTCTGCCCCCAGCCAAGCTTATAGGCCTGCAGAGTGTCTAGTTTTGAAGATACAGACTCTGCTAAGCAAAAGTGAACAGGGCCAAACTGGGCTTATTTCGCTGTGAAAGTGACATTTAGGCACGGAGTTGGAAAACCTTGTCTGAACCCCTCCATCCTTCCTGTAGCTGCTCAGACTCTGCTTCTCTGCCCCCAGCCAAGCTTATAGGCCTGCAGAGTGTCTAGTTTTGAAGATACAGACTCTGCTAAGCAAAAGTGAACAGGGCCAAACTGGGCTTATTTCGCTGTGAAAGTGACATTTAGGCACGGAGTTGGAAAACCTTGTCTGAACCCCTCCATCCTTCCTGTAGCTGCTCAGACTCTGCTTCTCTGCCCCCAGCCAAGCTTATAGGCCTGCAGAGTGTCTAGTTTTGAAGATACAGACTCTGCTAAGCAAAAGTGAACAGGGCCAAACTGGGCTTATTTCGCTGTGAAAGTGACATTTAGGCACGGAGTTGGAAAACCTTGTCTGAACCCCTCCATCCTTCCTGTAGCTGCTCAGACTCTGCTTCTCTGCCCCCAGCCAAGCTTATAGGCCTGCAGAGTGTCTAGTTTTGAAGATACAGACTCTGCTAAGCAAAAGTGAACAGGGCCAAACTGGGCTTATTTCGCTGTGAAAGTGACATTTAGGCACGGAGTTGGAAAACCTTGTCTGAACCCCTCCATCCTTCCTGTAGCTGCTCAGACTCTGCTTCTCTGCCCCCAGCCAAGCTTATAGGCCTGCAGAGTGTCTAGTTTTGAAGATACAGACTCTGCTAAGCAAAAGTGAACAGGGCCAAACTGGGCTTATTTCGCTGTGAAAGTGACATTTAGGCACGGAGTTGGAAAACCTTGTCTGAACCCCTCCATCCTTCCTGTAGCTGCTCAGACTCTGCTTCTCTGCCCCCAGCCAAGCTTATAGGCCTGCAGAGTGTCTAGTTTTGAAGATACAGACTCTGCTAAGCAAAAGTGAACAGGGCCAAACTGGGCTTATTTCGCTGTGAAAGTGACATTTAGGCACGGAGTTGGAAAACCTTGTCTGAACCCCTCCATCCTTCCTGTAGCTGCTCAGACTCTGCTTCTCTGCCCCCAGCCAAGCTTATAGGCCTGCAGAGTGTCTAGTTTTGAAGATACAGACTCTGCTAAGCAAAAGTGAACAGGGCCAAACTGGGCTTATTTCGCTGTGAAAGTGACATCGAAATTTCACAGCGAAATAAGCCCAGTTTGGCCCTGTTCACTTTTGCTTAGCAGAGTCTGTATCTTCAAAACTAGACACTCTGCAGGCCTATAAGCTTGGCTGGGGGCAGAGAAGCAGAGTCTGAGCAGCTACAGGAAGGATGGAGGGGTTCAGACAAGGTTTTCCAACTCCGTGCCTAAATGTCACTTTCACAGCGAAATAAGCCCAGTTTGGCCCTGTTCACTTTTGCTTAGCAGAGTCTGTATCTTCAAAACTAGACACTCTGCAGGCCTATAAGCTTGGCTGGGGGCAGAGAAGCAGAGTCTGAGCAGCTACAGGAAGGATGGAGGGGTTCAGACAAGGTTTTCCAACTCCGTGCCTAAATGTCACTTTCACAGCGAAATAAGCCCAGTTTGGCCCTGTTCACTTTTGCTTAGCAGAGTCTGTATCTTCAAAACTAGACACTCTGCAGGCCTATAAGCTTGGCTGGGGGCAGAGAAGCAGAGTCTGAGCAGCTACAGGAAGGATGGAGGGGTTCAGACAAGGTTTTCCAACTCCGTGCCTAAATGTCACTTTCACAGCGAAATAAGCCCAGTTTGGCCCTGTTCACTTTTGCTTAGCAGAGTCTGTATCTTCAAAACTAGACACTCTGCAGGCCTATAAGCTTGGCTGGGGGCAGAGAAGCAGAGTCTGAGCAGCTACAGGAAGGATGGAGGGGTTCAGACAAGGTTTTCCAACTCCGTGCCTAAATGTCACTTTCACAGCGAAATAAGCCCAGTTTGGCCCTGTTCACTTTTGCTTAGCAGAGTCTGTATCTTCAAAACTAGACACTCTGCAGGCCTATAAGCTTGGCTGGGGGCAGAGAAGCAGAGTCTGAGCAGCTACAGGAAGGATGGAGGGGTTCAGACAAGGTTTTCCAACTCCGTGCCTAAATGTCACTTTCACAGCGAAATAAGCCCAGTTTGGCCCTGTTCACTTTTGCTTAGCAGAGTCTGTATCTTCAAAACTAGACACTCTGCAGGCCTATAAGCTTGGCTGGGGGCAGAGAAGCAGAGTCTGAGCAGCTACAGGAAGGATGGAGGGGTTCAGACAAGGTTTTCCAACTCCGTGCCTAAATGTCACTTTCACAGCGAAATAAGCCCAGTTTGGCCCTGTTCACTTTTGCTTAGCAGAGTCTGTATCTTCAAAACTAGACACTCTGCAGGCCTATAAGCTTGGCTGGGGGCAGAGAAGCAGAGTCTGAGCAGCTACAGGAAGGATGGAGGGGTTCAGACAAGGTTTTCCAACTCCGTGCCTAAATGTCACTTTCACAGCGAAATAAGCCCAGTTTGGCCCTGTTCACTTTTGCTTAGCAGAGTCTGTATCTTCAAAACTAGACACTCTGCAGGCCTATAAGCTTGGCTGGGGGCAGAGAAGCAGAGTCTGAGCAGCTACAGGAAGGATGGAGGGGTTCAGACAAGGTTTTCCAACTCCGTGCCTAAATGTCACTTTCACAGCGAAATAAGCCCAGTTTGGCCCTGTTCACTTTTGCTTAGCAGAGTCTGTATCTTCAAAACTAGACACTCTGCAGGCCTATAAGCTTGGCTGGGGGCAGAGAAGCAGAGTCTGAGCAGCTACAGGAAGGATGGAGGGGTTCAGACAAGGTTTTCCAACTCCGTGCCTAAATGTCACTTTCACAGCGAAATAAGCCCAGTTTGGCCCTGTTCACTTTTGCTTAGCAGAGTCTGTATCTTCAAAACTAGACACTCTGCAGGCCTATAAGCTTGGCTGGGGGCAGAGAAGCAGAGTCTGAGCAGCTACAGGAAGGATGGAGGGGTTCAGACAAGGTTTTTCCAACTCCGTGCCTAAATGTCACTTTCACAGCGAAATAAGCCCAGTTTGGCCCTGTTCACTTTTGCTTAGCAGAGTCTGTATCTTCAAAACTAGACACTCTGCAGGCCTATAAGCTTGGCTGGGGGCAGAGAAGCAGAGTCTGAGCAGCTACAGGAAGGATGGAGGGGTTCAGACAAGGTTTTCCAACTCCGTGCCTAAATGTCACTTTCACAGCGAAATAAGCCCAGTTTGGCCCTGTTCACTTTTGCTTAGCAGAGTCTGTATCTTCAAAACTAGACACTCTGCAGGCCTATAAGCTTGGCTGGGGGCAGAGAAGCAGAGTCTGAGCAGCTACAGGAAGGATGGAGGGGTTCAGACAAGGTTTTCCAACTCCGTGCCTAAATGTCACTTTCACAGCGAATAAGCCCAGTTTGGCCCTGTTCACTTTTGCTTAGCAGAGTCTGTATCTTCAAAACTAGACACTCTGCAGGCCTATAAGCTTGGCTGGGGGCAGAGAAGCCCAATCTCAGCAGCTACAGGAAGGATGGAGGGGTTCAGACAAGGTTTTCCAACTCCGTGCCTAAATGTCACTTTCACAGCGAAATAAGCCCAGTTTGGCCCTGTTCACTTTTGCTTAGCAGAGTCTGTATCTTCAAAACTAGACACTCTGCAGGCCTATAAGCTTGGCTGGGGGCAGAGAAGCCCAATCTCAGCAGCTACAGGAAGGATGGAGGGGTTCAGACAAGGTTTTCCAACTCCGTGCCTAAATGTCACTTTCACAGCGAAATAAGCCCAGTTTGGCCCTGTTCACTTTTGCTTAGCAGAGTCTGTATCTTCAAAACTAGACACTCTGCAGGCCTATAAGCTTGGCTGGGGGCAGAGAAGCCCAATCTCAGCAGCTACAGGAAGGATGGAGGGGTTCAGACAAGGTTTTCCAACTCCGTGCCTAAATGTCACTTTCACAGCGAAATAAGCCCAGTTTGGCCCTGTTCACTTTTGCTTAGCAGAGTCTGTATCTTCAAAACTAGACACTCTGCAGGCCTATAAGCTTGGCTGGGGGCAGAGAAGCCCAATCTCAGCAGCTACAGGAAGGATGGAGGGGTTCAGACAAGGTTTTCCAACTCCGTGCCTAAATGTCACTTTCACAGCGAAATAAGCCCAGTTTGGCCCTGTTCACTTTTGCTTAGCAGAGTCTGTATCTTCAAAACTAGACACTCTGCAGGCCTATAAGCTTGGCTGGGGGCAGAGAAGCCCAATCTCAGCAGCTACAGGAAGGATGGAGGGGTTCAGACAAGGTTTTCCAACTCCGTGCCTAAATGTCACTTTCACAGCGAAATAAGCCCAGTTTGGCCCTGTTCACTTTTGCTTAGCAGAGTCTGTATCTTCAAAACTAGACACTCTGCAGGCCTATAAGCTTGGCTGGGGGCAGAGACGCCCAATCTCAGCAGCTACAGGAAGGATGGAGGGGTTCAGACAAGGTTTTCCAACTCCGTGCCTAAATGTCACTTTCACAGCGAAATAAGCCCAGTTTGGCCCTGTTCACTTTTGCTTAGCAGAGTCTGTATCTTCAAAACTAGACACTCTGCAGGCCTATAAGCTTGGCTGGGGGCAGAGAAGCCCAATCTCAGCAGCTACAGGAAGGATGGAGGGGTTCAGACAAGGTTTTCCAACTCCGTGCCTAAATGTCACTTTCACAGCGAAATAAGCCCAGTTTGGCCCTGTTCACTTTTGCTTAGCAGAGTCTGTATCTTCAAAACTAGACACTCTGCAGGCCTATAAGCTTGGCTGGGGGCAGAGAAGCCCAATCTCAGCAGCTACAGGAAGGATGGAGGGGTTCAGACAAGGTTTTCCAACTCCGTGCCTAAATGTCACTTTCACAGCGAAATAAGCCCAGTTTGGCCCTGTTCACTTTTGCTTAGCAGAGTCTGTATCTTCAAAACTAGACACTCTGCAGGCCTATAAGCTTGGCTGGGGGCAGAGAAGCCCAATCTCAGCAGCTACAGGAAGGATGGAGGGGTTCAGACAAGGTTTTCCAACTCCGTGCCTAAATGTCACTTTCACAGCGAAATAAGCCCAGTTTGGCCCTGTTCACTTTTGCTTAGCAGAGTCTGTATCTTCAAAACTAGACACTCTGCAGGCCTATAAGCTTGGCTGGGGGCAGAGAAGCCCAATCTCAGCAGCTACAGGAAGGATGGAGGGGTTCAGACAAGGTTTTCCAACTCCGTGCCTAAATGTCACTTTCACAGCGAAATAAGCCCAGTTTGGCCCTGTTCACTTTTGCTTAGCAGAGTCTGTATCTTCAAAACTAGACACTCTGCAGGCCTATAAGCTTGGCTGGGGGCAGAGAAGCCCAATCTCAGCAGCTACAGGAAGGATGGAGGGGTTCAGACAAGGTTTTCCAACTCCGTGCCTAAATGTCACTTTCACAGCGAAATAAGCCCAGTTTGGCCCTGTTCACTTTTGCTTAGCAGAGTCTGTATCTTCAAAACTAGACACTCTGCAGGCCTATAAGCTTGGCTGGGGGCAGAGAAGCCCAATCTCAGCAGCTACAGGAAGGATGGAGGGGTTCAGACAAGGTTTTCCAACTCCGTGCCTAAATGTCACTTTCACAGCGAAATAAGCCCAGTTTGGCCCTGTTCACTTTTGCTTAGCAGAGTCTGTATCTTCAAAACTAGACACTCTGCAGGCCTATAAGCTTGGCTGGGGGCAGAGAAGCCCAATCTCAGCAGCTACAGGAAGGATGGAGGGGTTCAGACAAGGTTTTCCAACTCCGTGCCTAAATGTCACTTTCACAGCGAAATAAGCCCAGTTTGGCCCTGTTCACTTTTGCTTAGCAGAGTCTGTATCTTCAAAACTAGACACTCTGCAGGCCTATAAGCTTGGCTGGGGGCAGAGAAGCCCAATCTCAGCAGCTACAGGAAGGATGGAGGGGTTCAGACAAGGTTTTCCAACTCCGTGCCTAAATGTCACTTTCACAGCGAAATAAGCCCAGTTTGGCCCTGTTCACTTTTGCTTAGCAGAGTCTGTATCTTCAAAACTAGACACTCTGCAGGCCTATAAGCTTGGCTGGGGGCAGAGAAGCCCAATCTCAGCAGCTACAGGAAGGATGGAGGGGTTCAGACAAGGTTTTCCAACTCCGTGCCTAAATGTCACTTTCACAGCGAAATAAGCCCAGTTTGGCCCTGTTCACTTTTGCTTAGCAGAGTCTGTATCTTCAAAACTAGACACTCTGCAGGCCTATAAGCTTGGCTGGGGGCAGAGAAGCCCAATCTCAGCAGCTACAGGAAGGATGGAGGGGTTCAGACAAGGTTTTCCAACTCCGTGCCTAAATGTCACTTTCACAGCGAAATAAGCCCAGTTTGGCCCTGTTCACTTTTGCTTAGCAGAGTCTGTATCTTCAAAACTAGACACTCTGCAGGCCTATAAGCTTGGCTGGGGGCAGAGAAGCCCAATCTCAGCAGCTACAGGAAGGATGGAGGGGTTCAGACAAGGTTTTCCAACTCCGTGCCTAAATGTCACTTTCACAGCGAAATAAGCCCAGTTTGGCCCTGTTCACTTTTGCTTAGCAGAGTCTGTATCTTCAAAACTAGACACTCTGCAGGCCTATAAGCTTGGCTGGGGGCAGAGAAGCCCAATCTCAGCAGCTACAGGAAGGATGGAGGGGTTCAGACAAGGTTTTCCAACTCCGTGCCTAAATGTCACTTTCACAGCGAAATAAGCCCAGTTTGGCCCTGTTCACTTTTGCTTAGCAGAGTCTGTATCTTCAAAACTAGACACTCTGCAGGCCTATAAGCTTGGCTGGGGGCAGAGAAGCCCAATCTCAGCAGCTACAGGAAGGATGGAGGGGTTCAGACAAGGTTTTCCAACTCCGTGCCTAAATGTCACTTTCACAGCGAAATAAGCCCAGTTTGGCCCTGTTCACTTTTGCTTAGCAGAGTCTGTATCTTCAAAACTAGACACTCTGCAGGCCTATAAGCTTGGCTGGGGGCAGAGAAGCCCAATCTCAGCAGCTACAGGAAGGATGGAGGGGTTCAGACAAGGTTTTCCAACTCCGTGCCTAAATGTCACTTTCACAGCGAAATAAGCCCAGTTTGGCCCTGTTCACTTTTGCTTAGCAGAGTCTGTATCTTCAAAACTAGACACTCTGCAGGCCTATAAGCTTGGCTGGGGGCAGAGAAGCCCAATCTCAGCAGCTACAGGAAGGATGGAGGGGTTCAGACAAGGTTTTCCAACTCCGTGCCTAAATGTCACTTTCACAGCGAAATAAGCCCAGTTTGGCCCTGTTCACTTTTGCTTAGCAGAGTCTGTATCTTCAAAACTAGACACTCTGCAGGCCTATAAGCTTGGCTGGGGGCAGAGAAGCCCAATCTCAGCAGCTACAGGAAGGATGGAGGGGTTCAGACAAGGTTTTCCAACTCCGTGCCTAAATGTCACTTTCACAGCGAAATAAGCCCAGTTTGGCCCTGTTCACTTTTGCTTAGCAGAGTCTGTATCTTCAAAACTAGACACTCTGCAGGCCTATAAGCTTGGCTGGGGGCAGAGAAGCCCAATCTCAGCAGCTACAGGAAGGATGGAGGGGTTCAGACAAGGTTTTCCAACTCCGTGCCTAAATGTCACTTTCACAGCGAAATAAGCCCAGTTTGGCCCTGTTCACTTTTGCTTAGCAGAGTCTGTATCTTCAAAACTAGACACTCTGCAGGCCTATAAGCTTGGCTGGGGGCAGAGAAGCCCAATCTCAGCAGCTACAGGAAGGATGGAGGGGTTCAGACAAGGTTTTCCAACTCCGTGCCTAAATGTCACTTTCACAGCGAAATAAGCCCAGTTTGGCCCTGTTCACTTTTGCTTAGCAGAGTCTGTATCTTCAAAACTAGACACTCTGCAGGCCTATAAGCTTGGCTGGGGGCAGAGAAGCCCAATCTCAGCAGCTACAGGAAGGATGGAGGGGTTCAGACAAGGTTTTCCAACTCCGTGCCTAAATGTCACTTTCACAGCGAAATAAGCCCAGTTTGGCCCTGTTCACTTTTGCTTAGCAGAGTCTGTATCTTCAAAACTAGACACTCTGCAGGCCTATAAGCTTGGCTGGGGGCAGAGAAGCCCAATCTCAGCAGCTACAGGAAGGATGGAGGGGTTCAGACAAGGTTTTCCAACTCCGTGCCTAAATGTCACTTTCACAGCGAAATAAGCCCAGTTTGGCCCTGTTCACTTTTGCTTAGCAGAGTCTGTATCTTCAAAACTAGACACTCTGCAGGCCTATAAGCTTGGCTGGGGGCAGAGAAGCCCAATCTCAGCAGCTACAGGAAGGATGGAGGGGTTCAGACAAGGTTTTCCAACTCCGTGCCTAAATGTCACTTTCACAGCGAAATAAGCCCAGTTTGGCCCTGTTCACTTTTGCTTAGCAGAGTCTGTATCTTCAAAACTAGACACTCTGCAGGCCTATAAGCTTGGCTGGGGGCAGAGAAGCCCAATCTCAGCAGCTACAGGAAGGATGGAGGGGTTCAGACAAGGTTTTCCAACTCCGTGCCTAAATGTCACTTTCACAGCGAAATAAGCCCAGTTTGGCCCTGTTCACTTTTGCTTAGCAGAGTCTGTATCTTCAAAACTAGACACTCTGCAGGCCTATAAGCTTGGCTGGGGGCAGAGAAGCCCAATCTCAGCAGCTACAGGAAGGATGGAGGGGTTCAGACAAGGTTTTCCAACTCCGTGCCTAAATGTCACTTTCACAGCGAAATAAGCCCAGTTTGGCCCTGTTCACTTTTGCTTAGCAGAGTCTGTATCTTCAAAACTAGACACTCTGCAGGCCTATAAGCTTGGCTGGGGGCAGAGAAGCCCAATCTCAGCAGCTACAGGAAGGATGGAGGGGTTCAGACAAGGTTTTCCAACTCCGTGCCTACAATGTCACTTTCACAGCGAAATGCCCAGTTTGGCCCTGTTCACTTTTGCTTAGCAGAGTCTGTATCTTCAAAACTAGACACTCTGCAGGCCTATAAGCTTGGCTGGGGGCAGAGAAGCCCAATCTCAGCAGCTACAGGAAGGATGGAGGGGTTCAGACAAGGTTTTCCAACTCCGTGCCTAAATGTCACTTTCACAGCGAAATAAGCCCAGTTTGGCCCTGTTCACTTTTGCTTAGCAGAGTCTGTATCTTCAAAACTAGACACTCTGCAGGCCTATAAGCTTGGCTGGGGGCAGAGAAGCCCAATCTCAGCAGCTACAGGAAGGATGGAGGGGTTCAGACAAGGTTTTCCAACTCCGTGCCTAAATGTCACTTTCACAGCGAAATAAGCCCAGTTTGGCCCTGTTCACTTTTGCTTAGCAGAGTCTGTATCTTCAAAACTAGACACTCTGCAGGCCTATAAGCTTGGCTGGGGGCAGAGAAGCCCAATCTCAGCAGCTACAGGAAGGATGGAGGGGTTCAGACAAGGTTTTCCAACTCCGTGCCTAAATGTCACTTTCACAGCGAAATAAGCCCAGTTTGGCCCTGTTCACTTTTGCTTAGCAGAGTCTGTATCTTCAAAACTAGACACTCTGCAGGCCTATAAGCTTGGCTGGGGGCAGAGAAGCCCAATCTCAGCAGCTACAGGAAGGATGGAGGGGTTCAGACAAGGTTTTCCAACTCCGTGCCTAAATGTCACTTTCACAGCGAAATAAGCCCAGTTTGGCCCTGTTCACTTTTGCTTAGCAGAGTCTGTATCTTCAAAACTAGACACTCTGCAGGCCTATAAGCTTGGCTGGGGGCAGAGAAGCCCAATCTCAGCAGCTACAGGAAGGATGGAGGGGTTCAGACAAGGTTTTCCAACTCCGTGCCTAAATGTCACTTTCACAGCGAAATAAGCCCAGTTTGGCCCTGTTCACTTTTGCTTAGCAGAGTCTGTATCTTCAAAACTAGACACTCTGCAGGCCTATAAGCTTGGCTGGGGGCAGAGAAGCCCAATCTCAGCAGCTACAGGAAGGATGGAGGGGTTCAGACAAGGTTTTCCAACTCCGTGCCTAAATGTCACTTTCACAGCGAAATAAGCCCAGTTTGGCCCTGTTCACTTTTGCTTAGCAGAGTCTGTATCTTCAAAACTAGACACTCTGCAGGCCTATAAGCTTGGCTGGGGGCAGAGAAGCCCAATCTCAGCAGCTACAGGAAGGATGGAGGGGTTCAGACAAGGTTTTCCAACTCCGTGCCTAAATGTCACTTTCACAGCGAAATAAGCCCAGTTTGGCCCTGTTCACTTTTGCTTAGCAGAGTCTGTATCTTCAAAACTAGACACTCTGCAGGCCTATAAGCTTGGCTGGGGGCAGAGAAGCCCAATCTCAGCAGCTACAGGAAGGATGGAGGGGTTCAGACAAGGTTTTCCAACTCCGTGCCTAAATGTCACTTTCACAGCGAAATAAGCCCAGTTTGGCCCTGTTCACTTTTGCTTAGCAGAGTCTGTATCTTCAAAACTAGACACTCTGCAGGCCTATAAGCTTGGCTGGGGGCAGAGAAGCCCAATCTCAGCAGCTACAGGAAGGATGGAGGGGTTCAGACAAGGTTTTCCAACTCCGTGCCTAAATGTCACTTTCACAGCGAAATAAGCCCAGTTTGGCCCTGTTCACTTTTGCTTAGCAGAGTCTGTATCTTCAAAACTAGACACTCTGCAGGCCTATAAGCTTGGCTGGGGGCAGAGAAGCCCAATCTCAGCAGCTACAGGAAGGATGGAGGGGTTCAGACAAGGTTTTCCAACTCCGTGCCTAAATGTCACTTTCACAGCGAAATAAGCCCAGTTTGGCCCTGTTCACTTTTGCTTAGCAGAGTCTGTATCTTCAAAACTAGACACTCTGCAGGCCTATAAGCTTGGCTGGGGGCAGAGAAGCCCAATCTCAGCAGCTACAGGAAGGATGGAGGGGTTCAGACAAGGTTTTCCAACTCCGTGCCTAAATGTCACTTTCACAGCGAAATAAGCCCAGTTTGGCCCTGTTCACTTTTGCTTAGCAGAGTCTGTATCTTCAAAACTAGACACTCTGCAGGCCTATAAGCTTGGCTGGGGGCAGAGAAGCCCAATCTCAGCAGCTACAGGAAGGATGGAGGGGTTCAGACAAGGTTTTCCAACTCCGTGCCTAAATGTCACTTTCACAGCGAAATAAGCCCAGTTTGGCCCTGTTCACTTTTGCTTAGCAGAGTCTGTATCTTCAAAACTAGACACTCTGCAGGCCTATAAGCTTGGCTGGGGGCAGAGAAGCCCAATCTCAGCAGCTACAGGAAGGATGGAGGGGTTCAGACAAGGTTTTCCAACTCCGTGCCTAAATGTCACTTTCACAGCGAAATAAGCCCAGTTTGGCCCTGTTCACTTTTGCTTAGCAGAGTCTGTATCTTCAAAACTAGACACTCTGCAGGCCTATAAGCTTGGCTGGGGGCAGAGAAGCCCAATCTCAGCAGCTACAGGAAGGATGGAGGGGTTCAGACAAGGTTTTCCAACTCCGTGCCTAAATGTCACTTTCACAGCGAAATAAGCCCAGTTTGGCCCTGTTCACTTTTGCTTAGCAGAGTCTGTATCTTCAAAACTAGACACTCTGCAGGCCTATAAGCTTGGCTGGGGGCAGAGAAGCCCAATCTCAGCAGCTACAGGAAGGATGGAGGGGTTCAGACAAGGTTTTCCAACTCCGTGCCTAAATGTCACTTTCACAGCGAAATAAGCCCAGTTTGGCCCTGTTCACTTTTGCTTAGCAGAGTCTGTATCTTCAAAACTAGACACTCTGCAGGCCTATAAGCTTGGCTGGGGGCAGAGAAGCCCAATCTCAGCAGCTACAGGAAGGATGGAGGGGTTCAGACAAGGTTTTCCAACTCCGTGCCTAAATGTCACTTTCACAGCGAAATAAGCCCAGTTTGGCCCTGTTCACTTTTGCTTAGCAGAGTCTGTATCTTCAAAACTAGACACTCTGCAGGCCTATAAGCTTGGCTGGGGGCAGAGAAGCCCAATCTCAGCAGCTACAGGAAGGATGGAGGGGTTCAGACAAGGTTTTCCAACTCCGTGCCTAAATGTCACTTTCACAGCGAAATAAGCCCAGTTTGGCCCTGTTCACTTTTGCTTAGCAGAGTCTGTATCTTCAAAACTAGACACTCTGCAGGCCTATAAGCTTGGCTGGGGGCAGAGAAGCCCAATCTCAGCAGCTACAGGAAGGATGGAGGGGTTCAGACAAGGTTTTCCAACTCCGTGCCTAAATGTCACTTTCACAGCGAAATAAGCCCAGTTTGGCCCTGTTCACTTTTGCTTAGCAGAGTCTGTATCTTCAAAACTAGACACTCTGCAGGCCTATAAGCTTGGCTGGGGGCAGAGAAGCCCAATCTCAGCAGCTACAGGAAGGATGGAGGGGTTCAGACAAGGTTTTCCAACTCCGTGCCTAAATGTCACTTTCACAGCGAAATAAGCCCAGTTTGGCCCTGTTCACTTTTGCTTAGCAGAGTCTGTATCTTCAAAACTAGACACTCTGCAGGCCTATAAGCTTGGCTGGGGGCAGAGAAGCCCAATCTCAGCAGCTACAGGAAGGATGGAGGGGTTCAGACAAGGTTTTCCAACTCCGTGCCTAAATGTCACTTTCACAGCGAAATAAGCCCAGTTTGGCCCTGTTCACTTTTGCTTAGCAGAGTCTGTATCTTCAAAACTAGACACTCTGCAGGCCTATAAGCTTGGCTGGGGGCAGAGAAGCCCAATCTCAGCAGCTACAGGAAGGATGGAGGGGTTCAGACAAGGTTTTCCAACTCCGTGCCTAAATGTCACTTTCACAGCGAAATAAGCCCAGTTTGGCCCTGTTCACTTTTGCTTAGCAGAGTCTGTATCTTCAAAACTAGACACTCTGCAGGCCTATAAGCTTGGCTGGGGGCAGAGAAGCCCAATCTCAGCAGCTACAGGAAGGATGGAGGGGTTCAGACAAGGTTTTCCAACTCCGTGCCTAAATGTCACTTTCACAGCGAAATAAGCCCAGTTTGGCCCTGTTCACTTTTGCTTAGCAGAGTCTGTATCTTCAAAACTAGACACTCTGCAGGCCTATAAGCTTGGCTGGGGGCAGAGAAGCCCAATCTCAGCAGCTACAGGAAGGATGGAGGGGTTCAGACAAGGTTTTCCAACTCCGTGCCTAAATGTCACTTTCACAGCGAAATAAGCCCAGTTTGGCCCTGTTCACTTTTGCTTAGCAGAGTCTGTATCTTCAAAACTAGACACTCTGCAGGCCTATAAGCTTGGCTGGGGGCAGAGAAGCCCAATCTCAGCAGCTACAGGAAGGATGGAGGGGTTCAGACAAGGTTTTCCAACTCCGTGCCTAAATGTCACTTTCACAGCGAAATAAGCCCAGTTTGGCCCTGTTCACTTTTGCTTAGCAGAGTCTGTATCTTCAAAACTAGACACTCTGCAGGCCTATAAGCTTGGCTGGGGGCAGAGAAGCCCAATCTCAGCAGCTACAGGAAGGATGGAGGGGTTCAGACAAGGTTTTCCAACTCCGTGCCTAAATGTCACTTTCACAGCGAAATAAGCCCAGTTTGGCCCTGTTCACTTTTGCTTAGCAGAGTCTGTATCTTCAAAACTAGACACTCTGCAGGCCTATAAGCTTGGCTGGGGGCAGAGAAGTGAAGTATAAAAACTCCAAAGAGAGACTGCTTTTCCTCTCTGTAAAGCTCATGAACAAACTTCTAATACTTCTAAGTACTCAGGATAAACGCAGAGGCAGACAGATGAATGAAGGTTTCGAAGTCCAGGTTTATTTCAGAGACAAAGTACAGCTCAGATGCATGGCCGGAGCCATGCATGCACCCAGCCTGACGGCAGGACACACTACTCCAGATTTAACATTTGAGTGGCGTTTTATACACATTTGAAACAGACAGTCGTTAACACCCAAGAAGGGTGGAGATTTACATACACATTTGGTGTCCCAAACGGTTCCTGAAGGACAATAGAATACTAAATATCTCTCCAACACCTCAGACGGCTTCAAACAGTATAGAACAAAGCATGGTACTCAGGCTGAGTGATTGCTCTGAGTCTAGACCGGCCGTCTCCTAGCTCACTAACCAAATTAACACATGTAGTGACCAAATGTATCTAGTCTAATTATTGCAAATATTGTATTATGGCTTATATGGACTACTATATTGATGAAATGTGGTTCCAAAATATACGACATTCCTCCCTTGCTAAACGTACTACACGTTTATCACAAAATAAAAGGAACCACATTTGGACCTCCCTTGACACTAAGAAAAGATAAAACTAAAAACAACAGATAGGCCTAAGACAAACAAACAATTACATTAGAATTCAAATGGTTACAGAGACAAACGGAATCAAGGTTACATAACTTCTTCTGGCAATTCTCATTACATACACTATACACATAACTAAATTTCGGTTCAGCATCAGTAGAATCTTTTAGTGTTCTATTAAAATCTAATCTGAAATGTTGATTGATTACAAATAAGCGAGATCGGGCGTGTTTATGGCTTGGGACCGCCAGGCCCAACCCTGCTAATCAACACATTAAAAACCTAGACACCACTATAAAGCGAAAAAACATCCTCACTGCTTAATTTAGGACATGCTATAACATATACGTTTATAATGCTTTAAATAAAATTCTGCTCTACTAAGGTAGTACTACGCATCACGTCCAGTTGATAACGCAGGTAAAAATACGTTAACAGGCCAGAGTCTAAGCAATATTCAACTAATATTCTCTACACGTCTCTAGGAAATTACCTCATTGTTCCATAAGTAGGCTACTCATGACTCAACTTATCAAATTATACGACAAAAACATACAATCAACATAATGCCTACTAATTCATGTTGAAAACAATATACTTTCTCTTCCAAATTTGTCTAGTATGCAATTAAAAACACTTTCTCAACAATACCTATAACCTCTTTGTCCATCAGTCACCACGCACGGGCAACAAGGCTCGAGTTCCTCGACGCGCCGCCACGGAGATGTCTTTTTTCGGCCCGTGTCGTGTATAATGTATGATCAGTACATTGCACCGTACGGCCGCTGTTTGACACTGTCCTCTTGTCCATTTCGAAATGAATTCTACACACCCCCTCCTCCCTCCAGTCATGAATCACAACACATGACTGACAAAACGAATTCACGAGAACCGCAGATGGTCACCAAAGCAGACCGTAGCCCGTAGAGCAGCCGCCTCGCCCCGCCAAGCAGAGCCGAGCCGAAGAAGCGGGTCCTCCGCCTCCCTTCGACCGCTGATCGCCGAGTAGACGAAGCCAAGGATCCCCCTCGAATCGCCGCTGAGCATCGCCGCTCCTCTGGTAGGAGATCCGCTGCCCCCCGCCGAGACGTGAAGAGAAGCATGTTCCCCGTCGACGCGCTGTGGAGGCCCGCTGCACTCCGTCGAGTCCAGGTCGCCGTTCACATCGGAGATCCGGAGCGCACCGTTTGCGCCGTCGTCCCCCATCGCCGAAGAGAAGACCACTCCTTCCCGCTGTAGACGAACGCCGTGTCGCCGAAAAAATCAAACCAACCACCAACCGCCAAAATTAGACTGAAGTTATCCAAAAAGCCCCCGCCGGCTCTCTTCTGCCTGACGCAAAAAAAATGCATCAAAGACACCGGTTACGTCGCACCAATTGAAGTATAAAAACTCCAAAGAGAGACTGCTTTTCCTCTCTGTAAAGCTCATGAACAAACTTCTAATACTTCTAAGTACTCAGGATAAACGCAGAGGCAGACAGATGAATGAAGGTTTCGAAGTCCAGGTTTATTTCAGAGACAAAGTACAGCTCAGATGCATGGCCGGAGCCATGCATGCACCCAGCCTGACGGCAGGACACACTACTCCAGATTTAACATTTGAGTGGCGTTTTATACACATTTGAAACAGACAGTCGTTAACACCCAAGAAGGGTGGAGATTTACATACACATTTGGTGTCCCAAACGGTTCCTGAAGGACAATAGAATACTAAATATCTCTCCAACACCTCAGACGGCTTCAAACAGTATAGAACAAAGCATGGTACTCAGGCTGAGTGATTGCTCTGAGTCTAGACCGGCCGTCTCCTAGCTCACTAACCAAATTAACACATGTAGTGACCAAATGTATCTAGTCTAATTATTGCAAATATTGTATTATGGCTTATATGGACTACTATATTGATGAAATGTGGTTCCAAAATATACGACAGAAGCCCAATCTCAGCAGCTACAGGAAGGATGGAGGGGTTCAGACAAGGTTTTCCAACTCCGTGCCTAAATGTCACTTTCACAGCGAAATAAGCCCAGTTTGGCCCTGTTCACTTTTGCTTAGCAGAGTCTGTATCTTCAAAACTAGACACTCTGCAGGCCTATAAGCTTGGCTGGGGGCAGAGAAGCCCAATCTCAGCAGCTACAGGAAGGATGGAGGGGTTCAGACAAGGTTTTCCAACTCCGTGCCTAAATGTCACTTTCACAGCAAAATAAGCCCAGTTTGGCCCTGTTCACTTTTGCTTAGCAGAGTCTGTATCTTCAAAACTAGACACTCTGCAGGCCTATAAGCTTGGCTGGGGGCAGAGAAGCCCAATCTCAGCAGCTACAGGAAGGATGGAGGGGTTCAGACAAGGTTTTCCAACTCCGTGCCTAAATGTCACTTTCACAGCGAAATAAGCCCAGTTTGGCCCTGTTCACTTTTGCTTAGCAGAGTCTGTATCTTCAAAACTAGACACTCTGCAGGCCTATAAGCTTGGCTGGGGGGCAGAGAAGCCCAATCTCAGCAGCTACAGGAAGGATGGAGGGGTTCAGACAAGGTTTTCCAACTCCGTGCCTAAATGTCACTTTCACAGCGAAATAAGCCCAGTTTGGCCCTGTTCACTTTTGCTTAGCAGAGTCTGTATCTTCAAAACTAGACACTCTGCAGGCCTATAAGCTTGGCTGGGGGCAGAGAAGCCCAATCTCAGCAGCTACAGGAAGGATGGAGGGGTTCAGACAAGGTTTTCCAACTCCGTGCCTAAATGTCACTTTCACAGCGAAATAAGCCCAGTTTGGCCCTGTTCACTTTTGCTTAGCAGAGTCTGTATCTTCAAAACTAGACACTCTGCAGGCCTATAAGCTTGGCTGGGGGCAGAGAAGCCCAATCTCAGCAGCTACAGGAAGGATGGAGGGGTTCAGACAAGGTTTTCCAACTCCGTGCCTAAATGTCACTTTCACAGCGAAATAAGCCCAGTTTGGCCCTGTTCACTTTTGCTTAGCAGAGTCTGTATCTTCAAAACTAGACACTCTGCAGGCCTATAAGCTTGGCTGGGGGCAGAGAAGCCCAATCTCAGCAGCTACAGGAAGGATGGAGGGGTTCAGACAAGGTTTTCCAACTCCGTGCCTAAATGTCACTTTCACAGCGAAATAAGCCCAGTTTGGCCCTGTTCACTTTTGCTTAGCAGAGTCTGTATCTTCAAAACTAGACACTCTGCAGGCCTATAAGCTTGGCTGGGGGCAGAGAAGCCCAATCTCAGCAGCTACAGGAAGGATGGAGGGGTTCAGACAAGGTTTTCCAACTCCGTGCCTAAATGTCACTTTCACAGCGAAATAAGCCCAGTTTGGCCCTGTTCACTTTTGCTTAGCAGAGTCTGTATCTTCAAAACTAGACACTCTGCAGGCCTATAAGCTTGGCTGGGGGCAGAGAAGCCCAATCTCAGCAGCTACAGGAAGGATGGAGGGGTTCAGACAAGGTTTTCCAACTCCGTGCCTAAATGTCACTTTCACAGCGAAATAAGCCCAGTTTGGCCCTGTTCACTTTTGCTTAGCAGAGTCTGTATCTTCAAAACTAGACACTCTGCAGGCCTATAAGCTTGGCTGGGGGCAGAGAAGCCCAATCTCAGCAGCTACAGGAAGGATGGAGGGGTTCAGACAAGGTTTTCCAACTCCGTGCCTAAATGTCACTTTCACAGCGAAATAAGCCCAGTTTGGCCCTGTTCACTTTTGCTTAGCAGAGTCTGTATCTTCAAAACTAGACACTCTGCAGGCCTATAAGCTTGGCTGGGGGCAGAGAAGCCCAATCTCAGCAGCTACAGGAAGGATGGAGGGGTTCAGACAAGGTTTTCCAACTCCGTGCCTAAATGTCACTTTCACAGCGAAATAAGCCCAGTTTGGCCCTGTTCACTTTTGCTTAGCAGAGTCTGTATCTTCAAAACTAGACACTCTGCAGGCCTATAAGCTTGGCTGGGGGCAGAGAAGCCCAATCTCAGCAGCTACAGGAAGGATGGAGGGGTTCAGACAAGGTTTTCCAACTCCGTGCCTAAATGTCACTTTCACAGCGAAATAAGCCCAGTTTGGCCCTGTTCACTTTTGCTTAGCAGAGTCTGTATCTTCAAAACTAGACACTCTGCAGGCCTATAAGCTTGGCTGGGGGCAGAGAAGCCCAATCTCAGCAGCTACAGGAAGGATGGAGGGGTTCAGACAAGGTTTTCCAACTCCGTGCCTAAATGTCACTTTCACAGCGAAATAAGCCCAGTTTGGCCCTGTTCACTTTTGCTTAGCAGAGTCTGTATCTTCAAAACTAGACACTCTGCAGGCCTATAAGCTTGGCTGGGGGCAGAGAAGCCCAATCTCAGCAGCTACAGGAAGGATGGAGGGGTTCAGACAAGGTTTTCCAACTCCGTGCCTAAATGTCACTTTCACAGCGAAATAAGCCCAGTTTGGCCCTGTTCACTTTTGCTTAGCAGAGTCTGTATCTTCAAAACTAGACACTCTGCAGGCCTATAAGCTTGGCTGGGGGCAGAGAAGCCCAATCTCAGCAGCTACAGGAAGGATGGAGGGGTTCAGACAAGGTTTTCCAACTCCGTGCCTAAATGTCACTTTCACAGCGAAATAAGCCCAGTTTGGCCCTGTTCACTTTTGCTTAGCAGAGTCTGTATCTTCAAAACTAGACACTCTGCAGGCCTATAAGCTTGGCTGGGGGCAGAGAAGCCCAATCTCAGCAGCTACAGGAAGGATGGAGGGGTTCAGACAAGGTTTTCCAACTCCGTGCCTAAATGTCACTTTCACAGCGAAATAAGCCCAGTTTGGCCCTGTTCACTTTTGCTTAGCAGAGTCTGTATCTTCAAAACTAGACACTCTGCAGGCCTATAAGCTTGG
>NW_027637436.1:20000-26385 GCF_951216825.1 Electrona antarctica | reverse complement strand
CCAAAAAAGTGGTTAAACAAAAGTGCCATTTTAAGTTTTAAGCATTCTTTTTTTCATCTGCCCTGATTGAGGCCGATTGCCGAAACGCGTTCTCAATTAAATGAGACATTACATCTGAGCCAGTCTGGGAGTGCCGTCTTTGTCCACTTGTTATGATTTAAACAACACTAGAGCGGTGCCCCGTTGGGCACTGGCCCTACTTGGAACAATGCAAGTTGGAAATGCATGCCCCACCCAGATATTATGTCTGTGTCCCTGTTATGCCCATATATGGAGTTCTTTGTCAGGCATGGCCAAACATGGAGTCTATGCAGACGTCAGAACATCATTGTGATGTCAGAACAGGCCAGCTCCAAATATGGAGCATGGGCAGGGCCCCTGTCCAGAGCCAGGGCTGAGGCCTTTTGTGGCGGTTCTGGACAACCGTGGGTCCGACCGACTCAAGGCCGGACACTGCACTCCCTGTGGGGGTGTGGAACACGTGTGTCCAATTTGAAGTTGGCGGGGCAAACGGTTCTCGAGTTACGTGGATTACACACACACACACACAGACAGACAGACAGACAGACAGACAGACAGACAGACAGACAGACAGACAGACAGACAGACAGACAGACAGACAGACAGACAGACAGACAGACAGACAGCTGTACTCCTGATGTGCTGGTTGGTACCTTGCATGGCTTCCGCTGCCATCGGTGTATGAATGTGTGTGTGAATGGGTGAATGCACAATCTATGTAAAGCGCCTTGGATAAAGGCACTATATAAATGCACCATTTACCATACACAGACAGACAGACAGACAGACAGACAGACAGACAGACAGACAACACATGTATTCAATAAATAAGTAACATGATTCGGCATTAAACGTTGTTATTTTGTGGTGTTGTTTGGTCATAACGGCCTCCGCTGAACATGAGCGCCAGTGTGAGAGCAACAAGGCACCAAACGTCAGAGCCGACTCATGGAAACAGTCCATATGATATGGAATCATGGAAACAGTCCATATGACATGGAATCAACTGACTAGTCATGGAAACAGTCCATATGACATGGAATCAACTGACTAGTCATGGAAACAGTCCATATGACATGGAATCAACTGACTAGTCATGGAAACAGTCCATATGACATGGAATCAACCGACTAGTCATGGAAACAGTCCATATGACATGGAATCAACTGACTAGTCATGGAAACAGTCCATATGACATGGAATCATGGAAACAGTCCATATGACATGGAATCATGGAAACAGTCCATATGACATGGAATCATTGTGATGATGCACAAAGTGTGCAACACAGATGGGGTTGTGTCAAACTAAACAATCGTTAACAGCAGCCCTGGGGTTCGCTCAGTGTGGGCTGACAAAAGACGGACAGGCATGCAAGGCAGAGCGAGCTGGAGGACCCGATGAGGCGATGACGCTTTCTGCTGTCTTTCTATGAACCTTTACGTCAGTGGTTGTCAAACGTCTTCATGTCAAAGAAAAAGGACCCCCACAGTGGATTTTTGCCGCGAAATCCCCCCCCCCCCCCCCTCCCCTATCTGAAAGCTTTTCGTGCCAGGGAACCCCCAGAAGCAAAGATTTCACGCAAGTTATCATAACAATATCACATAATGTCATGTAAAAATAGCAGCTATTTAAGCGGTTAAAATGATTAAGATGCTATGTTACGCACCTTCGTCTAGGGTGAAGGAACATAACATAATTCAAGAGGAGACAGGGTTGAAAAAAGAACTTAGTTTATTGTTGTAGCTCTTTTTCCGTTTAGCAGAGACAAAGTTTACATTTCTTGTTCTTTGGTTCACATTTTCACAACTGTAGTATTGGCTTCAAGGTGCAGGTTCTATTCTAAGGAAAACGGCTCTAACTGGAAATCAAAAGGTTACCCCTAACTTAGGCCCTAACCGAGAGTTAAACAAAAATACACTTCTAAATCCCTAACTAACCTAACTAACCAAAATTACAATAAATCAGGGAAAAGAAAACTACCTGGCACCCCTACATGGTGGAGTAGGAACCGGGCTTTACATACAGATAAATAGCAATTTACAGACTGAATAGTAACAATTATTATATATATATATATATGAGTGAAGATATATATATATTAAATAACGAAATAACTGGGCAACAAAACCAAACAAAAATAGATCTAAGGCAACTTACGGCAGAACTGAACGAATGAAGAAAGAACAAACTAAACAAAACAAAAGGCAGGCGAACGAGCGAAGGACAGAGGGATCGAGTCTCTGCTGCTAGATATGCTGTCGTCCTCCGATGCAGTCCAAGTTCAACTGAGCTTTTATAGAGCGACAGGAAGAGTGCTCAGCCAACAGGAAACTGGTGTTGTCGGGGAGAGCGAATAAGGAAGGGAGGGGCAGGTCCAGTCAGGGACCTGTCACTCACAGCCATGTCTGTATTCATCCATATGAGATCTGTAGCCAACAGTCTCATCGTCTCATTCATTATTAGGGAACAAAAGAAACACAGCTTATAATATGCCTTATATAATACAATATATAATAGATTTCCAACTTATAATTATTATCCCAGTTTAATAGTCACCATAAATAATAATTATACTTAAACAAATATAATCAAATCACAACAGGACCGTGGTCCGTAACACCCCCCCCACAAAACAGAACTTCCTCCCCCAAAAGAAGAAGTTGAGTTACTCTGGGGAGTAAACACGAGAAAGAGCATCTGCCAAGACATTATCAGCACCTTTCTTGTGACAAATTTGTAAATTGAAGTCCTGTACCAGTAATGACCATCGCATAAGCCGTTGATTCGAATTTCTCATTTGTTTCAAAAAGACCAAAGGATTATGGTCAGTGTAGACCGTTACAGGTAAAGAGCTGGATCCCACATAAACTTCAAAAAATTGTACAGCAAGGAGCAACGCAAGGGTCTCCTTTTCTATGGTGCTGTAGTTGTTTTGAGCCGGATTAAATTTCTTGGAGTAATAGCAAACGGGATGGTCAGTACCTGATTCATCTTCTTGTAATAGAATTGCTCCACCCCCACTGCCGCTTGCGTCCACCTCCAGCTTGAAGGGTTGATGGAAGTCCGGGGCAGCCAGGACAGGAGTGCTACACAGGAGGGCTTTGCAAGAATCAAAAGCATGCTGACATGCAGATGACCAGACATAAGGCTTTTTCACAGAAGTCAAACTGGTTAGAGGAGCAACTACATCCGCAAAATTTTTGCAGAACGCACGATAGTAGCTGGACATACCGAGAAAACGACGGAGACTACGACGAGACGTAGGCACAGGGTAATCAATAATAGCCTTGACCTTGGCGTCAAGGGCACGAACTTTACCTTGACCCACTTCCCTCCCCAGGTACGTCACAGTGGCCCTACCAAAATCACATTTTGACAGATTAATGGTTAAATTGGCCGCCGCCAACCGTTCGAAGATCAACCCGAGTGTGTGCATGTGATCAGACCACGTATCATTGTACGCTACCAAGTCATCAAGATAAGACTCAACATTAGCCACGCCCGCTAGCACAACGCGCATCATACGTTGAAACGTAGCGGGTGCATTCCGAAGTCCGAATGGCATAACAGTATACTGATAGAGGCCATCGGGTGTCACAAACGCAGAGATATCCGACGCACGAGCAGTTAAAGGGACCTGCCAGTAACCTTTAAGCAAATCGAGTTTTGTAACGAATTTAGCAGCACCAACGCGATCGACACAGTCCAACATTAACGGCAATGGAAACGAGTCCGGAGTAGTGACATTATTCACCTTTCTAAAATCAGTACAAAAGCGTTGACTGCCATCAGCCTTTGGCACGAGTATACATGGTGAACTCCACGCGCTACAACTAGGAACAGCAAGACCATGTTCCAACAGATAGTCCACCTCCTTTTTAATCAACGCACGCTTAGTGGGATTAACCCTGTAAGCGTGCTGCTTAATAGGAGGACTATCACCTACCTCCACATCGTGGGACAGAATAGTAGTGCACGTAGGCGTGTCTGAAAACAAAGCCAAATTATTTTCAATCAAGTTCACCATGTCCGCTCGAGCCACAGGATCCAAGTGCTGCAAATTATAAGACAGATTTTTCAGAAACTCAGAATTTTGCAGGGTGGAGCCACCAGAGCCCCTAGACTGCAGGCCATCACTCTCTGGGGAATAAAGAGAAGGCACCACGGGAACACACGAAGCTACAGGGACTAGCGCGGCTGGAGGCGCATCCCTGTCAGAACGAGTCACATAAGGTTTAAGCATGTTAACATGACACACACGGGTTTTTCTCCGACGGTCTGGCGTACTGACCACATAATCAGTGTCACTCAGTTTTTTCTCAATGACGTAGGGCCCACTGAACTTAGCCTGGAGGGAGGAAGTAAGCAAAGGGAGTAAAATTAACACCCTGTCACCCACTTGAAAGTCACGTTTAACCGCCTTACGGTCGAAGCGTTTTTTCATCCTCCCCTGTGTCTCCGACAGTGCGCTACGCGCAAAATCACAGGCCTTGTGCAGGCGTTCCCTGAAATTAAAACTTTTACGAGCCCCCAATCATGTTACGCACCTTCGTCTAGGGTGAAGGAACATAACATAATTCAAGAGGAGACAGGGTTGAAAAAAGAACTTAGTTTATTGTTGTAGCTCTTTTTCCGTTTAGCAGAGACAAAGTTTACATTTCTTGTTCTTTGGTTCACATTTTCACAACTGTAGTATTGGCTTCAAGGTGCAGGTTCTATTCTAAGGAAAACGGCTCTAACTGGAAATCAAAAGGTTACCCCTAACTTAGGCCCTAACCGAGAGTTAAACAAAAATACACTTCTAAATCCCTAACTAACCTAACTAACCAAAATTACAATAAATCAGGGAAAAGAAAACTACCTGGCACCCCTACATGGTGGAGTAGGAACCGGGCTTTACATACAGATAAATAGCAATTTACAGACTGAATAGTAACAATTATTATATATATATATATATGAGTGAAGATATATATATATTAAATAACGAAATAACTGGGCAACAAAACCAAACAAAAATAGATCTAAGGCAACTTACGGCAGAACTGAACGAATGAAGAAAGAACAAACTAAACAAAACAAAAGGCAGGCGAACGAGCGAAGGACAGAGGGATCGAGTCTCTGCTGCTAGATATGCTGTCGTCCTCCGATGCAGTCCAAGTTCAACTGAGCTTTTATAGAGCGACAGGAAGAGTGCTCAGCCAACAGGAAACTGGTGTTGTCGGGGAGAGCGAATAAGGAAGGGAGGGGCAGGTCCAGTCAGGGACCTGTCACTCACAGCCATGTCTGTATTCATCCATATGAGATCTGTAGCCAACAGTCTCATCGTCTCATTCATTATTAGGGAACAAAAGAAACACAGCTTATAATATGCCTTATATAATACAATATATAATAGATTTCCAACTTATAATTATTATCCCAGTTTAATAGTCACCATAAATAATAATTATACTTAAACAAATATAATCAAATCACAACAGGACCGTGGTCCGTAACATGCTATCTTAACACATTCCCCTAACCCCCCCCCCCCCCCGTGGCACCACCCCAAGGACACCCGGGAGCCGCGCGGACCCCACTTTGAGAACCAATGCTTTCACGTATCTCGGCTGCTGCTCTACAGACACAATGTTCCCCTGCCGGATCAATGAAGTGCAACATTCATCTTAATCTCTTGACGTACGAGTGTTGATAAAGGTCAGCATGTTGACTGATGAAGACAAGAAAGACGTCGATTGCCGAGTCAATACGCATTTATGCAGTGTGCAGATTTCCATTTCCTTTCATTATAGTAGTCTACACGTGTGTGTGTGTGTGTGTGTGTGTGTGTGTGTGTGTGTGTGTGTGCGTGCATGCGTGCGTGCGTGCGTGCTTGCGTGCGGCCCCGTGTTGTATCATGTATACTGCATCCCCAAAATCAGATCCACCCACCGCATTGGCTAAAGATCCTATAGCCTGTGGGGACTGTAACCGTGACAACAGAGGTAATAGGCTGTGTCCACACAGCGTGATTCTATTCCACGTCCGAGCATAGACACGGTAGCGCCCCGCCTGCCTCTGATTGGCCTACCGACACTGCCCGTATTGGCCCCCATGGTCTCACCAGACTGTCCTCCGAGAGTCCGAGACGCGGTCGGTTACTCCGTGTTGGGAAATAATACAAATACAGTATATATTACAAGAGAATAAAAAGCTTGGCAGGCACGACAGAATGCAGCCTTGTAACTAACTTGTACGTTTTATTTTGTATTATGGGCAAACTAACTTTGCTTTGATTGAATAATTGATTGAACACGATTTGATTTGGGTGTGCTCTAAAATAAGGTGTTAGTGTTGATTATCGTGTATTAATCTAATT
>NW_027637436.1:0-15000 GCF_951216825.1 Electrona antarctica | reverse complement strand
AATTGATAACGTATTGATACGCGATTCGCGTCGGCTGTGTTAACTTAAGACCTGGAGGCATGATCAATGCCATTTGGCTATTCTGAGTGGCCAAACAGCATTGACCACGCCTCCAGGTCTTAAGTTAAGTCATAAGACCTGGTACTTAAGACACGCATAATACTGCCCTATATGTCATGTCACGTGCAGTGTTGTTTTTGACAGCACATTTTGACTTAGTTTTAGTCATAGTGTTTTCAATAGAAATGTATTTAGTTTGAGTCACATTTTAGTTACCTGAAAATGTTTTAGTGTTAGTCTAATTTTAATTGTAGTGTTTATAATGTATTTTGTACTTGTATTGTATTGTGGCGGTGCCTTAATGGCGGCGTAATGTTGCATGCTGTAAATCAGTGGTTCCCAAACTTTTTCGTGTCAAGGACCCCCAAATGATATGATATGATATGATATAGTACTTTATTGTCAGTTCACACTGAAATGTGTCTTGCGACACAGCAGCCAAGTATGCAGAACACATATACGTACACACATTTGACATAACACAAAGAACAAGACAATTTACATACATAAAGACATGAAGACAAGAGCAATATCCACCGCTTAGATTATCCTGTGGCTACTACGACTCCTGATTAAGCCTCAAGGTCGACTGGTGGACAAAGGACCTCTTTAGTCTGACCTTATTGTATGCTGGTACACCATATCTCCTACCTGAAGGTAGCAACCTATATTCTCCATACAACACATGCTTAGTATTAGAGGTGATATTCCTTGCTAACCTTAGGATGCTGTTATCATACGTGGATGTATACAGTTTCTGAAGTTGTTGTCCAACAATCTTTGAACAAATGTTCAGTTGTTGCAGCAGTTGTGACTTTAGGGCTGCAGACAAACATCCATACCAGGTGGTACTACAGTACTGAAGAACACTCCTAATAACAGAAGTGAAAAACAAAAGAAGAATCCGTCTACTAGCACCGAAGGATCTTAGATGGCGAAGGAAGTAGATTCTTTGCTTTGTTTTCTTACACACTGAATCAATCTGATCGTTCCATGACAATAGATGGTCTATTACTACTCCTAGGTATTTGTACGAACATACCTGGTTGATCGGTTCACCATGAATAGTAATGGAGGATCTGTGTATCTCTGGTGGTGTACCAAAAACAATCTCTTCTGTCTTTTTTGTGTTAATGATGAGAGCGTTATCATCACTCCATTCAACCACCTTATTTACTCTGTGTTGGTCAAAAATCAACATTTATTAGGCCACGGACCCCCCCATTTGAAAACATATGCCAGTGACCCGGATAAGGGAGGATTTCTACGGCTCTAGCAGAAACATATTAATTTCATGGACCCCCAGTTTCACACACATTATGCTACGGATTTAACTCAAATCAAATGGAACCAAATGGACCCGTTCCATTTGTACACTTTATTTAATAATGATTATGCTATGATGATTTAATCATCATAGCATAGTTTTGTTTTTTTGTTTTTTTACTAAATCAACACTAGTCACATGCTGCCTAAGAGTGAGTTTTGTCTCACTTAAGGTGGCCTTACACTAGCCGATAATCGGGCATTTGAAATCTGACAGCACCACACACTACAGGATAATCGGAGCGGGGCCGAGCAAATATCAAACATTCTTGATGTTGATCGGGCCGATCCCGATCGCGCGCGGGGGGTGCCCGATTGAGTCGGGGCACCCTCCGAGCGTCAAAAATGCCCGATTATCGGCTAGTGTAAGGCCACCTTAAGTGAGACAAAACTCACTTAGTGAGACAAAACCACAACAGATTAAACAGTGAGTGAGTGAGTGAGTGAGTGAGTGAGTGAGTGAGTGACTGACTGACTGACTGACTGACTGACTGACTGACTGACTGACTGGCTGACTGACTGACTGAGAGAGTGTGAATCAACCAAAGAGAGCATGAACACAACTGTTCCTCACAGATGCCGGCACTCATAAATAAATACATGCATAAATGCATAGATAAACTAGAAAAAGTGCCCTTCCGGGCACAGGTCTCCACCAGGAGGATAGGAGTGTGTGTGATGTTTGGCAAAATGTTTAGGAGGATTTTTTTCCCTTCATTTTGTTGAGGAAATGCAGAGCCAGATCACTCATAGCATCTCTGAGGATAGAATTCTGGATGAGCAGGACATGTGCAGCATTTTGTACAAAACGGGCCACTCCTGAAAACTTTGGAAGGCAATCTTAGCCAATCAGTGTACAATCTGAGAAATCCAACAGACTCGTCTTGATCACATGACTACAGAGATCATGTGTACCGATTTGAGGCATTTTGTTCCAAAAATGTGTTTTGCAAAAATTAACCTGTTGGTGGCGCTATAACAGGCCAATGTGAAAAGGGTGGGATATATTCCTCAGCTTAGTAAGAAAATGTGTGAAAGATTTCACGTAAATTGCATGCTGCGTTCATGATTTGAGGCTATTGTTCAAAACGGGGCAATCTTGCAAACTGTGAAAGCCAATTATAGCCAATTAGGATGGAATATGAAATATCAGACAGATACGACTTGAGCACATGACCATAGAGATACTGTGTAACGATTTGTGAGATTTTTGGACAGAATCTGGAGGAGTAATATAAAAAAATGGGTTTTACAAAAGTCGGCCTCCTGGTGGCGCTATAAAAGGCAGATGCGGAAAATGCAGGTAAAAGGTTTGTCCTTGGCCTCTAGGGAGTGTGCATGCAACATTTCACGCAGATCGGTGCAGTTTTAGGTACAAAATGTGAAAAGCTGCCTCATGGTGGCGCTATAACAGGCCGTTCTGGAAAATGTGGGGCAGAGGTTCATCGTTGGCATCCAGGGAGTGTGTGTGCAAAGTTTGGCATCGACCGGGTTAACGGTGCCGGAGATTAGCTGTTCACAGACGGACGGAAGGAAGGAAGGACGGAAGGACGGACACACGGACGGAGTGCAAAACATACTCTCTCCCCATGCCTTCGGCCTGGTGGAGACAATGAATGGCATTATCAGCAGTTCTCCTACAGGGGCTTATGACCGTGAACCACCTCTCTGCAGATAAACCCCTCTATCCCTTTATCCTTTTATGAACATTACTGGGGCTGGTTTTAGTTTTTATTATTCAATTAGAAAAAAAGAATATGAATCATTCAAATCTTCCTAGCAGATTAGATCCACCGGATTAGTTCATGATTTGAGATTGAACTTTGGAAGCCAATCTTATGACGATCGGGATGGAATATGGACAATGGGACAGATCCATGCTGATCATATGCCAATAGAGATGCTGTGTGCCGATTAAAACATCTGAAATAAAAATAAAATCTGTAGGAGGAATGCAAAAACAAAACTGTTTTTATCGGCCTGGGGGAGACAAAAAGGATCAGAGATCCACCTACCATCATCTGATGGTAGGTGTTGTTGTAAGTACTGGGAGCTGATGGTAGGTGTTGTTGTAAGTACTGGGAGCTGATGGTAGGTGTTGTTGTAAGTACTGGGAGCTGATGGTAGGTGTTGTTGTAAGTACTAGGAGCTGATGGTAGGTGTTGTAAGTACTGGGAACTGATGGTAGATGTTGTAGGTGATGGGAGCTGATGGTAGGTGTTGTTGTAAGTACTGGGAGCTGATGGTAGGTGTTGTTGTAAGTACTGGGAACTGGTGTGAGAGAGAGAGAGAGAGAGAGATAGAGAGAGAGAGAGAGAGAGAGAGAGAGAGAGAGAGAGAGAGAGGCCTATTTTAATACTTTCTCTGCGGGCTAGTAGTTAGCATTTATGAAGTTCATAGTGCCACCATCCGCGTTCACTTAAACCCATTTTGACCTGAGATCAGATTCTAAAAATGTCTTCTACATCCTGACAGTTTTCTGAAAAAGCTATGTTTCTATGTCAGTCGTTCTTTCAAAAATAGCAGACCTACAAGCTTGTTCAATAGCTAAAGCATAACATAATGCTAACACCAAAATGGGTCCCGCCCAGAATGGGTTAAGAGAAGGAGTTTAAAGTGAGAGGAAAATCGAGTGGCAAAGTGGGATTTTCGTCGTTGAAAGCTGCAAATACTTCAGCGTATGCTCTAAAGGTAATAAAACAATTTGATTAAATAGCGGGTAATGCGTTTTATGGAGTCAAACTGTTAAGCTGTATTAAATACTTTCCATTAATATAGTGGTTGCAACTGTATTAATTGATTTCGCGGTGTGACGGCATCGAAATCCAAAAGCTCTGTCAACATGCGCAAACTTTAGTAGCGTTTTTTTCTCTGAATTGAGGCTCAAGGTTGAGGTGATATGAGGTGAGAGCAACGATGTGAGCTCAATTAAAAATAATTAGCGCGACCTCGCGGTTAGCATATATTGGCGCTTCTGACACTAGCGCAGGGGACACACGGTAATGAATGGCATTTTGGTAGCGCTCTTCCAAGTGCTCAAAGCGCGTTACAAACTTACAATGGTCCATTCATTCATACATTTAGGAGGTGAAGTGGCCAAACAGTCGACGCCAGCGTCCTCACTTCCCACATTCACACACCAATGGTGGCGAGCTCACACCGACCGACTCACTGGAGGCAATGTAGTAGGGTTCAGTGTCTTGCCCAAGGACACTTCGACGTGTGGACAGGAGGAGTCGGGATTCGAACCGCCGACCCCAGGGATCATTGGACGACCTGCTCTACCTTCTTCGGGGCCATTTTCGTGCATTCCGTTGGCACTGGCGACCACAGCGCCGGAGTCAATGGTGGCACGTACTCTTAAACACTAATTATGCTAATGACGTGCATAAACGTCTTTAGAATCAAAACCATGGGGTGCCTTGGACGTGTATAGGCGTCTTTAGGTCCTTTTTATTGATATCAAAGCATATTATATAAAAGAGTACAATCGGCCTCATCTGCGTGGCACTCTAGAGCCTTTATTATGAAAAATTCCCCGGCAAAAAAGTGTTAAGAAGATTGTGCCCGACGTGAGGCACATTGGCATTCCTATCTAAGGGGGGATTCACACTATGGTCCCGGATGTGCTCTCGGGACCACTTGACAGATGTTGTGGTTTAGTGTGAATGCTGCGTGCCGTTCCCGGGAGCGGATCACCCAACCGTTCCCGGGACCGCATCGGGACTGATTGAAGTGTACTCGAGATACAGATCGCTGCATTGTGAAAGCATTGAATACAATTGAATGAAGTGTACTGTACTCGGGTATTACTGAAGAATCAAGGCCAATGTGAATCATGGCCAGCAGGGGACCAGGAAACCGTATTCAGAGAGCTGAAGACGCACAGTGAGTAGGAAGACCAGCGCTTCTAGTTTAGTGACACAATGACAAATCACCATGCGGGTTGAAAACAGCACTGTCGCCCTCCCTTGTGAAAATTAAGTCCAATCATGAGACAACTGGAATTTTTTAATTGAGTTTGAGTTTTTCCTTTTTTTCTTTGTTATATACTTGCGTGCATTTAATTGTCTGTATCAGTGTTAACTGACTAAACACATAATCTGTCAACTGCCGAATGAACATACATAAGCCATCTGCTGCTAATTAACTTGTGATTGGAGTCAGCTCAAAGCCTTAATTCACCACATTTTAAATATAGGAAGATTAAAATGCATCTGGAGATGATACCGAGTCATCTGACAGCAGCTGGACTATTCCCTAGTCTGGACCAACAGTGTGTATTGTTAGACCGTGAGCCAGGGGGGTTGGTCGGTACCATCGGGCCGACTAAGGCTCATAGTGATTTTTGTGAAGGTATACATGTCTAGAGTTAGAAAATATGTGATAGCATTGCACCAGTGGTAGCTTTATCAGTGCTATCATGCATTTTATGTTATAACTAGGCGAAAATTACATGGGTCAATATGAAAAACATATAGTAATACACCGCCAAAAAAAATTATAGAAAAGGTTTTTCCAATTGGTTCTGGTACCATCTAGGCATGCTTAAGAATATACTGAAAATCTAGGAATATATACATATGTTCCGGAAAGGCGCCATTTTCGAGATGGAATCCAATATGGCTGCCAGGAGCTTAAAATGGCTATATAAAACTAGTACTAATTAATCATTATTTGGGGTTTTAGGGCTAAAGGAATGTGGCTGAATCAGTGAAAGTGAAATTATCATCAGGTAATTATGTATTGCCAAATCCAAGATGGTGTCCATACCAAACCCAAAGTGATGTTCTATTGTTGAATAGAGGAAAGAAGCACTGCCGTGGTCCTTGTAATGATGATGGATACTGCATTTGGTCATGATGAGGCAGGCATCATTATGTCCCTGATGCAGGGTGATACGCATGCTCAGGGAATAAACTGATGTGCTTGTCTTGTTGGTGTATTGGGGTGTATCGGGTGGACCTATAGTATAAAGTACAGAGCATTAGAATGGGACAGTCCTGTGCAACCTCATATCCAAGTGGAATGTGGCAGACCACCAAGCTCAACTTGAAAGTTAATTTGGCTGATGTCACACAATTTGGATGGGAGATCCACATTTAGCTAAGGGTGATCTGACACCTGATGAAATGTTCAAGCTACAAATGAGAAATGTTGATAAAGAGGATTTTAACGATGAGGTAGACCAGGATTTGGGAAAGATAATGCTGCCAGTCAGGAGGGCAAGGGCCAGGAGGATGTGGTGGGTTGATTTTATGATCCTGATTATGAGTTGAAGCTTACAGATATTGAATGTAGTTGCAAAAGATAAATATTATCATAGTGTGTTAAGGCTCATTCATAGTCTGGATTTTCAGTGGTGGGGTGACCACCGCTCCGGTGGTGAGCTGACCACCGGAGCTGAAATAATGTTGAGCGGTGGTGAGTAAAAACTCTTCACCGCGGCTTGTGACGTTATGTTGTAGTTCGGTGGTCACCTCACCACCGAAAATCCAGACTATGAATTAGCCTTTATACTATTAATACAAATACCAGTTCTTGTGATGTTTTTGACAGTTTTTTTTAAGTGAATCATGAACGCTGTTGTTCTCCCATAGGTAAAATTTAGCCATGACCTGACCTCAACATGTGAAATTGACCTGATATTTAAAAAGATAGCTTCAGGAATGCATCTTACTTATACAACAGAAAAGTGGCATTAACCCTTTCGGGAGCGTTCCTCCGTTAACATCCTCGGTGTTATACACACCGACACTCTACACTCTTTGCGCAGTGAAATCCATACAAAAAAACCACTGCAACTCGCTTACAGTACAGTACAGTACAGTACAGTACAGTACAGTACAGTACAGTACAGTACAGTATAGAGTAGAGTACCGTACAGTAGAGTGCAGTACTGTACAGTAGAGTACAGTAGAGTACAGATGAGCACAGTACAGTACAATAGAGTACAGTAGAGTACAGTAGAGTACAGTACCATACAGTAGAGTACAGTACCATACAGAGGAGCACAGTACAGTACAGTACAGTACAGTAGATCTGATCAGTACAGTAGATCTGATCAGTACAGTACAGTACAGTACAGTACAGTACAGTACAGTACAGTACAGTACAGTACAGTACAGTACAGTACAGTACAGTACAGTACAGTACAGCATGAGTATGCCCCCCTTGGCGACGCGTGCAAGCTAGGATGAGCTGGCCGAAGGCCCGCAAAATTCTAGTTCTATACATACAGTATGAAAATGCAATGAGCTGCTCGCTGCTCAGTGGCCTTTTTGGATTATGCAAATTGCCAGTTTGGGCAACCAAGCTAAAATTGTTCTATGTCCCCAAATACAAATCAAAACAAACAAAAAACATTATTAGGTTTAGTATTGAACAGATAGAAGACTAAAAGGTAATATGAATGTACTGTATGTATTGGTGAACGGAAAGTTATCTTATGCATTACTTACACTGTACACTTGCACTATATTTAGGTTATTGAATTTCATAAAACATTTCCTTAGAATTTAGTTTATTGAATTTCATAAAACATTTCCTTAGAATTTATGTTAGGAACCTTTGTGCTACATCTTTCATGAAAACAGAAGTACGTCTCATGTTGTCTCTCCTGTAATAGATAATTACAATATTTCTAGATACAGTATGCTAATTTTTACAATATTTTTACAAAATATATTGTCTGGAGAGGAGAGGAGAGGAGAGGAGAGGAGAGGAGGTCTAATATCTTGTGCATACTGTACCTGCTGGTTTAAGCTATTTGTACATGCAGATATCTTTGACTTTTGCCTCTCCTTGACATGATATTTTCTACCGTTGGAGTTCTCCTCCACTTGCTCTCCCTCCCCTTGTTTCAATTTATCTTCGTGAAAACGTGTGCGCTAGCACACAACACATTTCACCAAATAAGAACAAACCTTTCTTAACATTTCTATCACATCTACCGGCATCTAAGCTCTGTAGCCTATATGCTTCCATTCCAATGACGTGAGTCAGATTTTGACAGAATATAATAATAATATAACACAGCTTTTATACCAATATAGTGAAGCCTTTAGCCTGATTCTCTTCAATAACAGTGGGAAGACTTTATGCACCTTTGTTTGAGTTGTTGGGCTATGTATAGGAACCCAAAGAGCCACATGTGAGCTTTAGCTGTCAGCAGTGAAATATAACAACGTCGTGGGGCATGCGTGCTCTTTGAACCAGACCTGGAAAGACGATTGTTCGAGCAGCGCTGCGTGAGAAACCTCCAGACAGCCTTCTTTTGTTCCAGTTGACACATTAAGGTCAAGCACAATGAATGAGAGTGAAGCGAACAAGAGGCTTCAGTTCAACCAGCTCCATGTTTAATGAGAGTGAACAAGAGGCTTCAGGTTCAACCAGCTCCATGTTTAATGAGAGTGAACAAGAGGCTTCGGGTTCAACCAGCTCCATGTTTAATGAGAGTGAACAAGAGGCTTCAGGTTCAACCAGCTCCATGTTTAATGAGAGTGAACAAGAGGCTTCAGGTTCAACCAGCTCCATGTTTAATGAGAGTGAACAAGAGGCTTCAGGTTCAACCAGCTCCATGTTTAATGAGAGTGAACAAGAGGCTTCAGGTTCAACCAGCTCCATGTTTAATGAGAGTGAACAAGAGGCTTCAGGTTCAACCAGCTCCATGTTTAATGAGAGTGAACAAGAGGCTTCAGGTTCAACCAGCTCCATGTTTAATGAGAGTGAACAAGAGGCTTCAGGTTCAACCAGCTCCATGTTTAATGAGAGTGAACAAGAGGCTTCAGGTTCAACCAGCTCCATGTTTAATGAGAGTGAACAAGAGGCTTCAGGTTCAACCAGCTCCATGTTTAATGAGAGTGAACAAGAGGCTTCAGGTTCAACCGCGGCACTCGGTGGCGCGCTATGAGCTTGTAGATCTGCTATTTTTCAATAGCTAAAGCATAACATAATGCTAACACCAAAAGGGGTTCCCGCCCAGAATGGGTTAATGAGAGTGAACAAGAGGCTTCAGGTTCAACCAGTCTGGAGCAACGGAAGAGCCATCATGAGTCAAATATAAAGCGGAAGTGGAGCCCTCCTCCTCCCCACTTCCGTGTCGTCTTTCCAGTCGCGCAAGTTTATCCTAATATAAATAGAATTATTATTTTTTAAATATATTTTTGTGAACGGAAATGACAAATCGATTACCCGGATTTCCGTGTAGTTCCAGACACTATATAGCATTAGAGTCACCATTATAGATGGTGTAATTAGTTGTCTGGCTATGCGAGACTAAGGTTCAACCAACTCCATGTTTAACACAATATTTGTACAAGGTTGGACATAATAATATGAATCATGTTCACTGCGTCCTGGCACTGGAGCTGCAGCTGCACACAGCGACACATCGACTTTAGTTATTATTGACACAATATTGAAACATTCAATGCAATCACATGTCATATATTGTAATAATAATAAATATTTCAAAGGGCATGTTCTCCGTGCCGGATAATCCTGCACGCATTGACATTACGACTGTATGATTATTAACGCAACTAATGATTATTAACATTGAAGCCAAGGTCAATCATTTGCATAAATACACACCGAAGCCTCATCTCTGCCACCCATTCATGGATTCCGCTGGCTCAGAAGATCTCTCTCTCTCTCTCTCTCTCTCTCTCTCTCTCTCTCTCTCTCTCTCTCTCTCTCTCTCTCTCTCTCTCTCTCTCTCTCTCTCTCTCTCTCTCTCTCTCTCTCTCTCTCTCTCTCTCTCTCTCTCTCTCTCTCTCTCTCTCTCTCTCTCTCTCTCTCTCTCTCTCTCTCTCTCTCATTAATTCTCCACGCTCGGCACAGGTTACGGATACAGTTCAGTCACCTCCGTCTATTTAATGAATGTTCTTAGGATGGAGCTCTTTGTCCTGTTACGGCTTAACATTGAGACAAGCACCGTAAGGTCGCTGTCAGACGGCGCTAATAATCACGCCATTAGGAGAGGAGCCGCGCGGAAGGGAGACTCATTCATTCGCCGTCATTTCACCCGCCGCACGCGGACGAGGGCGAGCTCCTTACATCACCCCACTAACGACGGGCCACCTGGCAACATTAACCCACTCTGGGCGGGGACCCCTTTTGGTGTTTATGCTTGTGTTATGATTTAGCTATTGGCATTTAGCAGATCCACAAGCTCGTAGCGCGGCACTCGGTGCCGCGCTATGAGCTTGTAGGTAGCTTGTAGATCTGCTATTTTTTGAAAAGTCTTGTGTGCAAATCTTTGAATATCTATTCTTACAGAACATTTTTAACTCAGAATATCTGCTTCCGGGGGGGTTCCTGCCTGGAAACAACATATTTTCAGATGGGGGTCAGCGGCCCGAATACATGTAATTCTAGGTGGTCTTGACATGGAATATTTTGAGAACCACCGACGTAGAAACATGAGGTTTTTCAGAAGACATTGTGGAATCGTCCTCAGGTGTAAATGGGTTAAACACTGAACACTTTGCATCGCAGGTGAGCATAGGAGACCGGAGAGGGGGGGCGCGGGGGGGGGGGGGGGGGGGTGGCTGGTTGGGTTACGGCGTTTAATTACGAGCGAGTTAATTAGACCTGGATAAATTGGATATTGGACTCGTCTGGCTTTCCCGAGAGCCGAGAGAGAGAGAGAGAGAGAGAGAGACGATAAATCACTCTAATGAGAGAAGAAGAGGTCCATGTCCACACGAAACACATCCGTCTTTGTTAGGGCTGTGGAGCGCAGCCAGATGATTGGCCGACCGGGGCGGTGACATCACGTCCACAACCAGCGGTCGGCCCGGGTGGTTGTGCAGCCTACTAACCCATTCTGGGCGGGAACCCCTTTTGGTGTTTTACTTTTAACTAAGCATTATGTTATGATTTAGCTATTGAAAAATAGCAGATCTACAAGCTCGTAGCGCGCCACCGAGTGGCGCGCTACGAGCTTGTAGGTCTGCTATTTTTGAAAAATGGTGAAAATGCGGCACAAATCTTTGAATATGTATTCTTTTTTTTTTTTTTTTTTTTAGATATTTTTTTTGCGGCTTACGCCTTTTATTGTTTTTTGAAGGGACAGACAGTAGGCTGACAGGAAACGGGAGAGAGATGGGGGAAGACATGCAGTAAAGGCCGTGTCGGGCTCGGGAGTCGAACCCGCGGCACACTGCGACTGGATTACCAGTCGGGTGCCCAGGCGGTTACGCCACCGCCTGGGCCTGAATATATATTCTTTCAGAAGACTTTTTTGTTTTATTTCGACGTCGGGGCCTAAATGGGCTAACGTATAGGAGCAGTGGTGGGAAAGAAAAAGTACTCGCATGTTTTTACCTAATCCATTTAGGCCCGACATCGAAATTTAAAACAAACGCCTTCTAAATCATGACAATTTTCTGAAAAACCTCATGTTTCTATATCAGTGGTTCTCAATATTTCATGTCAAGGACCCCAAAAGTTATTATGTAATCGGCCTCCAACCCCCCATCTGAAAATATGTTGTTCCAGGGACCCTCCAGAAGCAAAGATTTGATTTAAAAACGTCCGCTCTGAAAGAATATATATTTTCACGACATTTCAAAAATAGCAGATCTACAAGCTTGTAGATCTGCTATTTTCCAATAGCTAAAGTATAACATAATGCTTAAAAACACCAACAGAGGTTCCCGTCCAGAATGGGTAAAAGTAAAAGTAAAAGTATCAATACTGCAACGTAGAACTATACTATACAAGTAAAAGTCCGGAATTCAAAATGCACTTGAGTAGAAAAGTAGTGTGTGCTTGTCCCAATAATACCCGAGTGTGTGTAGCGAGTGTGTGTGGGGGGGGCGGGCAAACTCCGACTCTTAACACATGTGCCCTTTCATTCTTTCAAAATGGCGACCCAGGGTGCCCACTTTTAGACCCACTTTTTGACATTTTTAAAGAAAAAAAGAAAAAGAAATGTTTTTTTTTTGGTTTTCTTTACCAAGACGTCCACAGACGTCCTGGGCACTACATGCGTCTGTGGACGTTTTGGGCACAAGAAGTGTTAAAGTGAACGCGTGTGGTGGCACCTGGAACTGGGATTTATGCCAACAGCTATAGCAGCAATAAAAGAGTTAATGAAGCTCACAGCGGCGGCCCTCCAAACCAGACCATTCACCGCATCGTTAGTTCGTTACTGAATCACCTGCATGACCAAACCCAAGAGAGAGGAGGAGGAGGAGGAGGAATACTCCGAACTGAAGTATAGAGACACACTCCGGAGTGGAGTTATTAGTCCGACAGTGCGACAGTAATAACTCGAATAAATCGATTTTTCGATGCAGTTACTATATCGTTACAGCCCTACTAATTAAAGGACCACTTCACCACTTTTCAACTTATCTTCATATAATTGGTCCTCACTAATGTTCATGATAAAATACCACAATTTCTTTCTACTTTTCTACTTCTGACGATGATGTCGCTGGTGGACGCGTGTCTGAACTGCCCTCCTATGAGACACAGACCGAGCAGAACAAAATGGTGGCGTTTTTATCATGAACATTAGTGAGGACCAATTATATGAAGAGATGTTGAAAAGTGGTGAAGTGGTCCTTTAAGGCAGACTAAGTTTGGCCCCTCTCAATTCACCCTTTGTCAAGTTGTGCCCCTCTTCGCACCCATTGGTTGCCGTTTCGTGGTTGGACAAAAATCCTCTCTCTCCATCCACTACCATTGAAATGGTAGTTTTTCAGCTTCATATTGATATTATGTGCACTCAGTTGTTATTTTAAACTTGGTGTCAGTCGATTACTGTCGATTTATTATCGAGTTATTAGTCCGACAGTGCGTCAGTGTTGATTTCGTCGACTAAAAACTAAGACAAAAACATTATGTTCGTCGACTACCTTTTTTTTCACTGACGAAAACTACATGGAAGCTAAACAATAACGAAGCTATGATGACTAAAACTAAGACTAAAATGATTGACAATTTAGACTAAAACGTTAGGAAGGGACTAGTGGACAAGAGATCCAGTGTGGTACTGTAAGTCTTTTTACAATTATTTGCATGCTGAAAATAGCCGATCTGCAAGCTCGGTCGCAGCGCGACGCCTTGTGGGCTTGTATATCGGCAATTTTCAGCAAGTGAAACAAAAACAGTCATTACGACGGCGCCAAGGCCCGCCAAAATACATTTTGTTCGACTAAATCAACTGTAGATTTAGTCGACTAAAATCTCATGATATTTAGTCGACTAAAACTAGACTAAACACTAAAACATTCCAGATGACTAAAATGTGACTAAAACTCAAACTTTGCTGCCAAAAACAACACCGACAGGCATTAGTCCTAGACTCACGTAGCGATACTAATACCACTGCGTGGATATTAAGTCTCGTCCCTCTCAGTATTAGAGAGGGACGAGTGTACAGTACTTTACCACGGTACATTACAGCCAGTGGCATGCACAGATAGACACTAGGGGGTGCTAGAGCACCCCTGCCCTTTTTTTTTTGTACAGTTACACTGTACAGTATGTGGACCATGGTAACATTGATCAATTCTTGATAAAAATCTTCTAATATATTATTTAGGCCCCACAATCTATAAATCTCACACTATTAAGGCAACCGGCCGGTTCCACGCGCTGCACAAAGTGCCCTTTTTTCCACTTGAGCACCTGCCCCTCTAAATGTCTGTGCACGCCACTGATTACAGCCCATATTATGTGCATACTGGGCCCTGGTTGGTTATAGCCCGGGTTCCAGACGAATGTGGTTGGCTCGTCACCACTTGGGTCCGTGAAGTCCACAATCCTTCTGTCTCAGCCTTCTGATTGGTCCCTGACTGACTAACCAGCAGGCTCGTTCAGCCTTGTTCAACCTTGTTTATGTTGAATTTGCTAAAACAAACATGATATGCCCTGCAGTCACCATGCTGCACCTGTGATGTTCCTTTTTACTGACACCAAGTTTAAAATAACAATTGAGTGCACATAATATCAATATGAAGCTGAAAAACTACCATTTCAATGGTAGTGGATGGAGAGAGAGGATTGTTGTCCAACCACGAAACGGCAACCAATGGGTGCGAAGAGGGGCACAACTTGACAAAGGGTGAATTGAGAGGGGCCAAACTTAGTCTGCCTTAAAGGACCACTTCACCACTTTTCAACATCTCTTCATATAATTGGTCCTCACTAATGTTCATGATAAAAACACCACCATTTTGTTCTGCTCGGTCTGTGTCTCATCGTCAGAAGTAGAAAAGTAGAAATAAATTGTGGTATTTTATCATGAACATTAGTGAGGACCAATTATATGAAGATAAGTTGAAAAGTGGTGAAGTGGTCCTTTAATTAGTAGGGCTGTAACGATATAGTAACTGCATCGAAAAATCGATTTTAATTTCAAGAATCAAAGTATTCAAAGTATATCGAAATGAAAACAGCAACATTGACTTTGTATCGTATCGTATCGTTTTGCAATGCAATTAATCGGTATCGAATCGTTTTGCTATGCAATTAATCGATTGTATCAATACTACATTTGTGTGCATGATATTTAGCAATTTTTGAGAAGAAAAAAGAAAAGGACGGGTTTAATTACTTAGTTTAAAATAATGTCAATGTATTTTAAATAGTTAC
>NW_027637437.1:0-16825 GCF_951216825.1 Electrona antarctica | reverse complement strand
ATTAATTCCACCTTTTTTTCCCCCATACCGTTTTTTTCTCTCCAGATATAGTATAGGGGCTAGTCGGGGGTACGGATCTCCATGGCAACGCGATTATAATCCATCATAACCAAGTGGCTAATATGCCTATAAGCGCTTTGTGATCTTTGACCTTACACTCGCTGGCTGAATCACTTAATATTCACCCATTTCATTGTCTGCTAATTCCTCTCCCCTCTCTCTCTCTCTCTCTCCTCTCTCTCTCTCTCTCTCTCTCTCTCTCTCTCTCTCTCTCTCTCTCTCTCTCTCTCTCTCTCTCTCGCTCGCTCTCGTTAAACGCATGTAATTGCCTAATTCAACATGCATTAGAAATGTAGTGTTTAAGTAATCATCGTAGATAAGATTGGGATAACGTTTCAATTACCTTGTCGTCGGCGCGTTATCTCTGCCGCAGTGTACATAACAATTAAATAATCATAGCAGCTTGTTGGCAACAGCTGTTATGTAGCGCCGCGCCGCGTGTCTAGGCACATATTCATACATTTAACGTCATGCGTGGTTTTTTTCCCAGTGATGCGGGGAAAGAAAACATAGGTGCCAATCATTGACAACCTTTTGCAGGCAACAAACGTTAGGCCTGACGTCGGAATAAAAAAAATGTCTTCTAAATGCTGACAGTTTTCTGAAATACCTCATGTTTCTATATCAGTGGTGCTCAATATTTCATGTCAAGGACCCCCACAAATGATATGTAATTGACCACCGACCCCCCCCCCCCCTCCCCATCTGAAATGATGTTGTTTCAGGGACCCTCCCAGAAGCAAAGATTGAGAAAACGTTCGCTCTGAAAGAATATACATTCAAAGATTTCCGCCACATTTCACGATATTTAAAAAATAGCAGACCTGCAAGCTCGTAACACGGCACTCGGTGCCGCGCTACGAGCTTGTAGATCTCAGCCCAGTTAACCACTTTCAACCTGGTGTTCTTATTCTGGGCATTCCAAAAATGTTAAAGAATTTAAGAATTTAAAATAGGGCTCTAGTGGCTAATTCAACTTAACTTAGCTATGTACGTATGTTGCATTGTCTCTTCACTGTATTGATTTTTGTACAGTACTGTATTCTACAGTATGTCGGAACAACTGGAGGTTCAGTTTCTGTCATATCTGTCTGTTGTTGGGGAGCAGGGACGTGCACCCATAGACATCAAAGGGGGCTTCAGCCCCTGCCCTTTTACACCGTCTGTAAAACAACTGCCCCATACTCCAGACCACGAATGCAGCGTTTACTACATGGTGAAAGAAATAGACATGCCCTCCTCTCCTCTCCATGCCATGCCGGAAGGCAGCATTCAGGAGAATTGCTTTTTTTCTCCGAATGCTCCTGAACTTGAACGCAGCATTTTGCGTTGAACTAATTTGTTTCTAAAATCTAAATCCATGTCGTTACACACCACATCTCCAGTAGATAAAGAGTGCTAGGTTGCGCCCCGAAAGTAGCTGATCTACAAGCTCACAACGTGTCGCGCTGCGACGCGTTGTGAGCTTGTAGATCAGCTATTTTTGTCCAAAAGTGCCTTCTTACGGGGTTTCAGCCCCTGCCCCTCTAACACTCTCTGCACGTGCCTGTTGAGGTGAGCTTGATGTTTCTCTACACACAAAGATCAGAGAGTTAAAACGGAAAAACTGTCTACTCTTCCGGAAATGTCATAAAGCACTACAGTTACTTCCTGTCTCTTTAGTGTCTTAGTTTTAACCAAGGGGGCAGGCAGACTTTCCAACGTTGAAGCTCTGGGTCCTAGTGGTAGGAGGAGGGACTACAGGCGGACCCGTGGATTCATGACCGGGAAACCCCGTGCAGCTGGGCTTTAACGTTGAGCGCTCGGTTGCCCTACGTCACTCAGGACCTCAAAGTTGAGGTCCTGGGAGGGACTTCCGGCAGTCTTCCGGGTGCTTCAAAACGCCACTGAGCAACTTCCACTGACATGAATAGCTGGGGGGGCGGAGCTTCGCGCCAGTTCAGTCTCTATTATATATATACTCTATGGTTTTAACTGTAAACTACAACGCAATGTAATAATAATAATAATAATAATAATAATGATAATAATAATAAAACTTTATTTGTATAGCACCTTTCATGACATGAAATGCAGCTCAAAGTGCTTTACAGAGCAATGGAGAAAGAAAGAAAAGAACAGCAAGGCATAAAAGATTAATAATAATTAAAACAAACAAAAAATAAGAAAACTGTAAAAAGAAAAATGTTCCAGGTATTACCGGTAATTCCATTTAACCTCATTTCGAGGGAGATTTTAATCATGAGAATAAAGCCTCTCCAAATCGAGACACATTTTTGATTGACATGTTTGTTGACAATGTTTACAGAAAAATGCACATAGTTTTACATCACCATCAAAAGGATAAATGCGTCTTGCCAACGGCTAATTTCCATTGCAGTCCCTTAAAAAATAAAACACAACAATGAATGTGTATGAGTGTATGAGTGGGCGTGTCCATGTGGGTGTTTTAGGAATGTGTTATGTAATAATTATTATGTTATTATTATTATTAGTTTTGTTTTTGTTTTTTTGTGTGTGTGTTTCTCGTGTGAGTGCGTATGTGTGCACACACATGATCGATTGAGAGATCGCTCGAACATGATGAATTAACAGTCCGTCATAGTTCACACAGATGACTTGCAGAAACAGTGGCAGATGTTTTCTGTTGAGTAGAGGGTTGCCCTCAAGTAGGCCTGCGTTCACCGCTATAGGCTACACCATATAAAAAAAGAAAAAAAGCACGTGTCTAATAACTTCCTGATAGCCTCTCGTGGCTCGTGCTGATGAATGGGCCTGTGTGTGTTTATAAAGGTCCCGGTATGTACAGTATTTATAAAGGTCCTGGTATGGAGTGCAGAATCAGTCTTGATCAACTTATCAGTGTTGTTTTTGGCAGCAAATTTTGATTTTAGTTTTAGTCATCATAGTCTCTCGAATAGTTTTCATTTAGTTTGAGTCACATTTTAGTCACCTGGAATGTCATGGTGTTAGTCAAGTTTTAGTCGACTAAATATCATAAGATTTTAGTCGACTAAATCTACAGTTGATGTATTTTGGTGGGCCTTGATGCCGATCTACAAGCTTGATAGCTCACAACGCGTTGCAGCGAGCTTGTAGATCTGCTATTTTCAGCATGCAACCAAGTGTAAAATGACTTGATCTCTTGTCCACTAGTCCCTTCCTAACATTTTAGTCTTTTATTTGTTGATGAAATTGTCAGTATATTTAGTCTTAGTTTTAGTCATCATAGCTTATTTTTCATTTAGTTTCCATGTAGTTTTCATCAATGGGAAAAGGTGGGTCGACGAATATTTTTCGCCTTAGTTTTAGTCGACGAAATCAACACTGCCTCTACCTCAGGGCTTCCGAACCTTTTTGAGCTTGAAAGCTGAGAGACATTTGGTGTCTGCCCGCGGGACCCAAACTTGCACACATTATTAAAAAAAATAATATAAAATATAAAAAAAATAATATAAAATATAAAAAAAGAACAAATATATATATTTATACTCACGACTCGTGTCTGTGGCCAAAAATGTGTGGCAAGCGTTCAGTATATGTTACACTGAGGGGCACTAAAGCCATGTTTCCACTTGGGCTTTATCTTCTCAGGTCGGCTGACCATGAGTCACTATAGTATTACAGGTATATTCAGTGATTTCACTTAATTCAAATATCACTTCTTTTTTTGTTTTGTTGTGATAACCCTCCCTACTATAGAATGTGCCGACCATATAAGGAGTTCCTCCCTGTCCCCAGTTAACCCCTGGGGGTCAAAAGACCTTCGTTTTTGGCTAGGTGGCCCAGCCTTCATCCAATCATGATCGAGCGGGGGCGGGCCTTGGTGTGCGTGCTGTTGGCCTGTTGTGTGTCCCCCCCCCCCCCCCACTGTAATGCGTGCATGTGCACATCTTGTTACCGGGGCGGACCGGGGGGGTTTTCCAAATCAACCAGATCACTGAATGTTCCTTTAACTGTCTTGCAACCAACAAAATGAATGAAAAGCCTTCGGTATCGAGGCTATACCAACAAAAGGACTAGAGAGGTGCGACCCGTTCTTTTGCTGCCCCCGCCCCTGCACTCTGGAATGACCTACCCCTCTCTCCATCCCATCTGCCCAGACAGTCCATTGAGGTTTTCAAATCTCTACTGAAAAACACACCTATTCTCTTTGGCATTTAAATTGCACCTGATCGTCTTTTTAAATTTCTAAAAATGTCTTCTAAATCCTGACAGTTTTCTGAAATACCCATGTTTCTATATCAGTGGTGCTCAATATTTCATGTCAAAGGACCCCCAGAATTATGTGTATTTGGCCACTGACCCCCATCTGAAAATATGTTGTTCCAGGGACCCCCCCCCCCCCCCCATGAAGCAAAGATTTGAGTTAAAAACATTCGCTCTGAAAGAATATATATTCAAAGATTTGCGCCACACTTTCACGATTTTTCAAAAATAGCAGACCTACAAGCTCGTAGATCTGCTATTTTTCAATAGCTAAAGTATAACATAATCCTTAAAACACCAAATGGGGTTCCCGCCCTAAATGGGTTAATTGATTGGTTGGTTGATTGATTGATTGATTGATTGATTGATTGATTGAGATTGATGACAGCAGTTGTGTGGCAGTGTTCATAGTATTCCATCTGAATGGCAAAGCAGTAAACTATACCTTTCTACCTACAATAAAATGTCTGCATTCGACTTAAACGCTCGTGGAAAATCACTTTCCAACTAAAATGATGGAAATGAAGACAGACGACAGAGACATTTAAGGCCCCCGCTGCACTGCCGTGGAATTTAACAATAATTCCACGTCGCATGTCATAACACTGGCCGAAGGTTTTTACAGGTTTGAAGGTTTAACAGGCTGTGGTTATTATTTCAGCCAGTGTTTATGATAAGATAAGATAAGCATGTGTTCAACCCCATGAGGGAATGTCAAGTGTCGTACTGTAGCGGCAGTGGTTTTGGCATGCAGCACATTTCTATTTTAGTTTTAGTCATAGTCTCTTCTTGAATAGTTTTCACTTAGTTTCACATTTGAGTCCCCTGGAATGTGTTAGTGTTATAGTAGTCTAGTTTTAGTCGACTACATTTCATAAGATTTTAGTTGACTAAATCTACAGTTGATTTAGTCGACTAAAATGCATTTTGGCGGGCCTTGATGTCGTCGTAATGACTATTTTTTTCACTTGCTGTGAAAAATGCGTCGCAGTGCGACGCGTTGTGAGCTTATAGATCGGCTATTTTCAGCATGCAACCAATTGTAAAATGACTTCTACTGGATCTCTTGTCCACTAGTCCCTTCCTAACATATTAGTCTAGTTTTTTTGTTTTTGTTGACGAAATTGTCAGTATATTTAGTCTTAGTTTTAGTCATCATAGCTTAGTTTTCATTTAGTTTCCGTTTAGTTTTCGTCAGTGAAAAAAAGTAGTCGACGGACATTTTTCGTCTTAGTTTTAGTCGACGAAATCAACACTGTGTAGCAGAAACAATAAAGAGAGAAAGTAAAAAAGTCAACAAAATAAACATCAGTAGTTCTCACACTTTTCACACATTTTTTCTAAAATGTTACACATTATATCTCTGCTGTCGGGAAGAAACCAACTAAAAAAAAAATCAGGAAATGAAAAATATACATTTTTCAGGAAATTATGAAAACAAAGCAATACTGCCTCATCAAAGTTGGTGTCGTGACTTTATATATTGTTAATTACTTCCGTGAGGGGGGAGAGGTGGTGGAGTTACGTAGTTGCTTTAGCAGACAATGGAGTTAAGAGGTTTTGTCCAAAGCGTTTTTGACCTCTTTCCATTGGTTCAATATTTTCAAAACAACACACAGACGTAAAGGGTGTTCAATAGCATTGATTTATGGGGGGGGGGGTCTAAAACAGCAAAAATGGAGTTAGGAGGTTTCCTCCTGACAGAAACGAGTGTTGTGAGCTTGCCTTGCATGCATGCCTTCCCGGTTTTAATGTGTTAAATAAAAATGAATCTACTGTAGGTTCTGGCACTAAATATCCAGGTCATAATGGGTCTGTAATGAATGTATAGTCTAGTCTATCAATAAATAAGTACATTCCATCAACAGTGGGAATTGATATGTCTAATATGAATGAAACATACTGTACTGTCTATGTCCAATGAATATATTCATGGAGGAATATCATGTACAGTCTATCAACAAGAATATATTCATGGTCTATCAACAACAGTCTCAGTGAGTGTATGACTGACTATACGATAATATGCAATCCAGTGAACCAAAAACACATGATCGATTCCCTCCTCAGTTATTTATTCATAGCAGACAATTGCATTTCTAATCATTTGATAATAATAAAACAACACAAACATACATCTGATGGAGAGGGTGAACCAAATAGAATATAACGAGATGAGGACGTCTGGTTTTCCTTTCATCATCTTTCTGTGGATTTATCTTTCATCTTTTTCAACTGACTATAGCGGGTTATTGGCGCTCAGAGCTGCTCAGCTGTTTTGGAACGATGTGCTTGTTTCATAAAATGTCATCTCTGATTCGTAAAACCTCTCTGTTTGTTTGCTAATCAGCATCACAGCTTTGTTCCCTTTTTCCGAGGCAAAGAAAAAGGAAAAGAAAAAGAAAATGCCGATACATTAGAAATTAAAATCGAAAAGGAGGATGTTAACCCATTCTGAACGGGAAGCCCTTTTGGTGCAGCATTATGTTATACTTTAGCTATTGAAAAATAGCAGATCTACAAGCTCATAGCGCGGCACCGAGTGCCGCGCTATGAACTTGTAGGTCTGCTATTTTTGAAAAATCGTGAAAATGTGCCTCAAATCTTTGACTATATTATTACAGAGTGAACATTTTAACTAAAATCTTTGCTTCTGGGGAGGTCCCTGGAACAACATATTTTCAGATGGGGGTCGGCGGCCAAATACACATAATTCTGGGGGTTCTTGACACGAAATATTGAGCACCACTGATACAGAAACATGGGGTATTTCAGAAAACTGTCGGGATCTAGAAGACATTTTTTTAAATGTCGATGTCGGGTCTAAATGGGTTAATAACAGAACAGCTTGCTGTGCTTCAGCATTGAGGGTTGTCAGTACAGTATATTTGTCAGTTTGTCCTCTACCGTACATACTGTACAGAGCAGACACGCAGCAGCGAGGAGGCCCCAAACCACCGAGTTAAATTTAGCTCGGGGGAAACCACAAAAAGTCTTGCTTGTCAACTGTCATTTTCTTTCACACGCAGTGCAGAGATGTTACTCAGCTCTCTCCATCCCAAGCCCTTTCAACCCTCTGCATGTCTCTGGTCAGGACGCTTTGTCCTTCTGTCTGTCTGTAATTATGTCTCTCTCTGTCTGTCTGTCTGTCTGTGTGTATATCTGTCTTTAGCCCGATTTTATATGTCATCCGTGTGTCGCTCGCTGAACATCACTGACCTACAAGTTCCCTGTTTTCCCCCAGTCGTTTCGCTGGTTTTGTTGTTCCCCATTTAAATGGTAAATGGTAAATGGTGCATTTATATAGTGCCTTTATCCAAGGCGCTTTACATAGATTGTGCATTACATTCACCCATTCACAGTTCACACACACATTCATACACCGATTGCTGCGGAAGCCATGCAAGGTACCAACCAACACATCGGGAGCAATTTGGGGTTCAGTGTCTTGCCCAAGGACACTTCGACATGTAGACAGGAGGAGCCGGGATTCGAACCACCGACCCATGGATCATTGGACGACCTGCTCTACCTCTTGAGCCACAGCCAACTTAATGTTCACGACACTCATCCTCTTTCCCTTCGTTCCACGGCCTTTCCTCCTCCCTGTCCATTATGGTCTAATTCCCCTCCATCTCACAGGGCCCTTGGCCTCCGATACCCGACGTCTTTATCTGTTGCTCTCCGTCAGAACAGAGCCAAGAAGAACATCTGCTCCAGTGCAGCCTTTAAAACCCACTTAAACCCTATACTTAGTTAATCGGATTCCCCAGGGCTCTCTAGGCCCCTTTTGCCATTTTTCTGCTCCACACAAAATATCGTTGCAGAAAATCGCCCCGACAAGATCACACTGCAACGTTTTGGCGAGCTAGTACAGGAGATCAGCTGTTTTTTTTTTCGATGAATGTTTTCCTCCCAGAATAGAGAGATCATGCAATTGCTGTGACTCCCCCCAAGGAACACTGCAGAGGAGTAATACGAGTATTGTGAGGAGCCGGGTATAGCCTTGAAACCTATTGTTCTCCATCCTGTTTTGAGGAAACGCGTCTGTGGGGGACAATGTCGCAGCCTTGTCACCTCGGGGGGGAGAGGCTGGCAAAACACACAGGTGAAACGTATACGATTACAGGAGAACATTACCTTGAGCAGAGACAAACGTCTCTCGTTTAATCCATTTTGGCCTGACGTCGAAAAAAAAAAAAATGTCTTCTAAATCCTGACAGTTTTCTGAAAAACCTCATGTTTCTATATCAGTACGGTGCTCCATATTTCATGTCAAAGACCCCATTTAAAAGGGTATCTTTGAAAAACAAAGAAGGGTCCCGCACACTGTCAGAAAACTTGTTGCTCTTTATTCAACGTTTCGGTCTATTATATGTAATATGCCTCCGCCTCCCCCCCCCCCCCCCCCCCATCTGAAAATATGTTGTTCCAGGAACCTCCCCAGAAGCAAAGATTTGAGTTAAAAAACGTTCGCTCTGAAAGAATATCCAAAGATTTGCGCCACATTTTCACGATTTTTCAAAAAACAGCAGTGCCGCGCTACGAGCTTGTAGATCTGCTATTTTTCAATAGCCAAAGTATAACGTAACGCTTACAACACCAAAAGGGGTTCCCGCCCAAAATAGGTTAATCCATTTAATCCATGCAACGGTGTATACCCACGCGTTTAATTTCACACGTCGTACATCAACAACAACCACGTCAGCCAAGGCTGTATATTATAATCCTAATCCTTTCTTTGAAACGTTTTGCTCACAGAACGTGGGGCAGCGATGCTGTTTTTTTTTCTCTTTCATTGTGACGAAGAAGACAAACAGCTTTGCCTGCTATATGTGACTCTGACCTCGGCAAACTGAGAACCCCTATAGCGGTGTGGAGATCACCGCCTGAGGGCCACATTAATCCATTTTGGGTGGGAACCTCATTTGGTGTTTTAAGCATTATGTTATACTTTAGCTATTGAAAAATAGCAGATCTACAAGCTCGTAGCGCGCCACCGAGTGGCGCGCTACGAGCTTGTAGGTCTGCTATTTTTGAAAAATCGTGACAATGTGGCACAAATCTTTGAATTATATATTCTTTCAGAGCGAACGTTTTTAACAACATATTTTCAGACAGGGGGTCTCAATTACATATATTTTTGGGGTCCTTGACATGAAAATGTTTGAGAACGACTGACACATAGAAACATAGGGTTTTGTCAGAAAACCGTCAGGATTTAGAAGGCATTTCTAGAATCGTCCTCGTCGGTCTAAATGGGTTAAGAGATAATTCCATGGCTCTTCAACACTTCTGATGACTGGTCGTGTCGACGAGGCTGAGAGATCTAGTGAAAAAAGATTGGGGGGGTGGGTGTGTGTGTGTGTGTGTGGGGTGGGGGGGGGGGGGGGGGGGGGGGGTGGAAGAATGCACATCCCAGGGATCCATGATTTGCTCGCAGAATAGCTTCTGTATGGCTTCTTTTCAACGCCGGGCACAATGAGCGCTCTATCGGGGAACTAACCAGCCATGTCAAGCCACCATCTATTTGATTAAAGGACAAGAAAGAGGGGCTTTATCTGCTAATGATTGGGAGGGGGGGGGGGAGAACAAAAAGTGATTCTGTCTTCGATTGGTATAGCCTGGGAGGATGGCTGTGTGTGTGTGCGCGAAGTGTGTGTGTGTGCGATGTGCGTTCGTGTGTGTGTGCGTGCGTGAAGATTACTTTAGTCATTCAGGAGAAGAAAATCTCAATGTGTGACCCCGTGTATATGGGTGGATGGACGCTGTACTGTGTGTGTGTGTGTGTGTGTGTGTGTGTGTGTGTGTGTGTGTGTGTGTGTGTGTGTGTGTGTGTGTGTGTGTGTGTGTGTGTGTGTGTGTGTGTGTGTGTGTGTGTGTGTGTGTGTGTGTGTGTGTGTGTGTGTGTGTGTGTGTGTGTGTGTGACCCCGTGTACTGTATGGGTGGATGGACGCCGTGTGGCTTTGCCAGCCAGGGGTCAGTGAGTCCAAGGAAAGTCAATATCACATACAGAAATGTATGCATGCATTGAGGGCCTAGGAAAACATACAGTGTGTGTATGTGTGTGTGCCAGTACACACACACACACACACAGTAGGAGCATACATGTGTTCAATCATGGGCAGACATACCAAGTTGAGTGCCCGTGGCTCCTATAAGAGGTGGACCCGGTCTTCCTGTGCGGTCAGGGAAGGTCGTGATTGGTGGGTTGGTGTTCTATATCTCAATCTAACCTCCATATAATACAGCAGCAGGCCTTGTTGTGACTAGCCAATGAGTGGGCAGCATGCAGGGCCGGGGGGGGGGGGGGACAACATGGCTTCAAATCAATATCACAATTGTTTCAATCTTTTTGCTTTGATTGCGATGAGTGATTATTAAAAGAAATCACACCCGTGTGTGTGTGAAGTGAGTGGTGCAACTCCGTGTGTGGGGGTCCCCCAGGGGGGGTCCGCGGAAGTTCCAGACCCACAGGAACGCGGCCAGGGTGCCCGGCCGGTTCCGCGTCCGAAACGGTCGAGAAATGACAGTTACCGTGTGGGGGGGGTCCCTGTACTGTACTGTACTGTACTGTACTGTACTGTACTGTACTGTACTGTACTGTACTGTACTGTACTGTACTGTACTGTACTGTACTGTACTGTATACAGTTTGTGTGTGTGTGTGTGTGTGTGTGTGTGTGTGTGTGTGTGTGTGTGTGTGTGTGTGTGTGTGTGTGTGTGTGTGTGTGTGTGTGTGTGTGTGTGTGTGTGTGTGTGTGTGTGTGTGTGTGTGTGTGTGTGTGTGTGTGTGTGTGTGTGTTAGGCTGTGCAACAGTGACACTTGGTTGTGAAAACTAACCAAGCGCTATATTTCGTGCTCGGGCATGACCCAGACAGGCAGGGATTAGCCTCGGAACACGTTTTTATTTATATTTATTTAAAAAAAGTCTGGGTCCGAGTCCACTTCAATTCGGCATAGAGTAGCGCAAACGTCACTCACTCTCTGCTGATTTCTGATCGTCTGCACCTTTGTTAAATTGACGCACATCAACGCACACCCGTCCACACACACTCCTCTCTCTCTCTGTCGCTCTAATTAATTAGTCTCATGTCGCGCAGCTGCGTCTAGATTCTCTCGGCGGAACCTGCCGGGAGCTGCCTATGCCATAGAAAGCATAGGTGGACCCCTGGCTCTAGGCAGGGATAGACAACATAGCTGTCTATAGGAGTGGTTGCACCACTCAAAAATAAAAGATAAGATAAGACAGATAAGAAACAGACATAAATCTAAACATATACTGTATATATGTATATTGTTTAAAAAAATCTGCCTAATGATGATGTCACTGGTGGACGGGTTTCTGAACTGCCCACAGCCCTCCTATGAGACACAGATTGAGTAGGGGGAAAAATGGTGGTGTTTAACATGAACACATTAGTGAGGACCGATTATACGAAGATAGGTTGAAAAGTGGTGAAGTGGTCCTTTTTAAATGAACGGAACCCAATGGAACCATAAAATGATTGTTCTTTTCCTTCTAATCAAGACGAAGCTTGTCATATTTGACCTCTTTGTGTTTGGAGTGAGTTAGCACGCTCTCTCTCTAGTCTGCTTCATACTAAACGCTCATGGCTGGCTGACCCGTCCCGGGCTGTGCAACATCATTCACTGTAGCGCCATGTCTGTGACGGTGAGGTGTTGAGTGGTGATTTAAAGGTCTGGCCTGTCCAGTTCCTCTGCGTGTCGGGACTGTTCACTCGCTACCTTTGAAAGTCATTTGACGAAATAACAGCGTGACAAAATGGATGATGTGTCATCATGTTCGACTTTGGGGGGGGGGGGGGGTATGCGAGTGGCTAGAATGGTGTTAGGATGATTTGCTTGTACTGAGATAAAAACTGCTACACGTGAAGCACGCACAACTGAACGCGCGCACACACGCACACACACACACACACACAGCATCTGGTCATTCCATCAGACCCTGCCCTGCTTCACTTCCAGTGTACTCTGGGAAAATCCACAACTCTCAAAGCCATCTGTGTCATGGTAGTCATAATGCTGTTGTCGTGTGTGTGTGGCTGTGCGTGTGTGCGTGTGTGCGTGCTGCACGTGCGCGTTCTTGTCTGCATGCTGCGCGTTCCTTTGATGCTCACGGTTGTGTAAGACACAAACGCACATTTGTACAGCAGTCAATCTATCATTTATAATCAACAACATTCTTCAAATCCTCTTGCCCCATAATATTTCACGATATCACATTATGTGATAAAACCCACGGGATACATGAAACTAAGTGTGTGTGTGTGTGTGTGTGCGCGCGCCTGCGTGTTTTTTCGTGTGTGTGAGAGAGAGAGAGAGAGAGAGAGAGAGAGAGAGAGAGAGAGAGAGAGAGAACACTATAGACTGTATCTCAGCCACAGCCCAGCGCAACATTTCCTTTAGTTTTATGTATTTTTGAGAGGCCCGCCGGGAGACTCTTAAAAACAAAGACAGTTTTCAACAGGCCAGATAGACATAACAGATGTAAAAACATTTCTTTGGGCTTCCCACAGAGCAGCCGCCCGTTGTCTATTTTAAGTCACGCTAGAGTATGAAAAAAAACAACCACACAGGCTTTGGACATGATAAAAAAGTGTTAATTTGTGAAATCTGAGATAAACAATAAAAACAAGATCACACCGTGTTGCATCCAGACGCCCCATGAACCCTAGAGTTGATATTTGGCCAACTAAGCTCAGATCTACAAAACTCAGCTGAGTTTAGTTGGCCAAATTTTGATGACAAGGTTTGGTGTTGTATACAGCAAATTTTGAAAAGACATGGCAGGGACCCCCATAAGAGAAGATTTGTACGGCTCTAGCAGTGATTCTCAACCAGTTTAATTTCAAGGACCCCCAGTTTGGCATTTCTATCTCTGGGACCCCAATTTATATTGTAAAATCAATGTGGTGAGACATGGTAGGTGAATAGGGAAAAAAAGTTAAATAATAGCTATCACAATGAAACTTCTCCAGTTGATTACTTATATTAAAACTAAGATTTTTTGTATTACAAGTTTTCTGAAATTATATGTTTAAATATGCAAATTAGGTATTATATGTGCTAATTTGCATACATTTCGGGACGATAAATCTGAAGATCGGATAAAGCCAGGTTCAAAATGATTGTTTCATTTTGTTGACATATTAGAGACAAAGAAGATTACAGAAGGGATTTTAGATATCTCTAATTATCACTCCACAAATCAGAAAATAGTGTCAACAGGCATAAAAAACCCAATTTTCGGCATGTTTTTAGGTATAAAATGTGATGTAAATCAGGCTGTGAATGATATATCAACAAACCCATCTGTAAATATCTGCAGAATATAGTTGTGAATAAGACTGGAAAGTTTGGTGTATGTGAGTGCAACTGAGGTGGAGATTCTTTGTCCCAGGTATGAGGAAAACTCATTTTGAGTAAACGGCCTTTAAAGAATTGTATTGTAAAATTCCAAAAGGTTTTATTTGAAGCCACTATTTTGAGACAAAATATCTCATCCAAATCTTGGCAACAACATATAATGCCATATATCATTGGAAAGGTCTGGACCTCGAGCTGACTGTAGTTTGACCAAATATGGTCACTTCCTTTGTACCAACAACCAATCATGAAAATTGAGAGCGTGGATTTTCACCCAGCAAAACGAGCTGTCATTGGCTAAAATAAACTACTAAAATAAACATCTAAATCTGTGTTTTGAATGTTTATTTTGCTTTAGTTTGGAAGAAAACATGTTTAGGAAGCAAAATAGCAAAAAAAAAAGAAAAAGGAAAATCACCTACCATGTCTCGCCTTAACTCTGAGAGTGTACAAATAACGGGTCCATTTGGTTCCATTTGTACACTCTCAGAGTTACAGACCCATAAGGGTCCATTTGGTTCCATTTGTACACTCTCAGAGTTACAGACCCATAAGGGTCCATTTGGTTCCATTTGTACACTCTCAGAGTTACAGACCCATAAGGGTCAATTTGGTTCCATTTGTACACTCTCAGAGTTACAGACCCATAAGGGTCCATTTGGTTCCATTTGTACACTCTCAGAGTTACAGACCCATAAGGGTCCATTTGGTTCCATTTGTACACTCTCAGAGTTACAGACCCATAAGGGTCCATTTGGTTCCATTTGTACACTCTCAGAGTTACAGACCCATAAGGGTCAATTTGGTTCCAAACTATCATTTAGCTGGGGGACCCCCTGGAACTCCCTCAAGGACCCCTGGGGGTCCCCGGACCCCACTTTGAGGAAACCACTGCTCTACGTTACTTCTTAAACCCCCAAATCCTTTTAGTTTTTTTTGGGGGGGGGACCATATGTGCGTCAGGCTTTAGCCTATACTGCTGAAAGATGGGAAGTCTTGCTGCACATGTTTCCATGTGTCTCCATCAGAAGGTCATGGCAGGCAGACGTGATAGTTCACTGTGTGTGTGTGTGTGTGTGTGTGTGTGTGTGTGTGTGTGTGTGTGTGTGTGTGTGTGTGTGTGTGTGTGTGTGTGTGTGTGTGTGTGTGTGTGTGTGTGTGTGTGTGTGTGTGTGTGTGTGTGTGTGTGTGTGAAGCTCTGTGTCGTTTCCTCTTGATTTATGAAGTTGCTGCATGGCAGAAAGTCTTGGGGACTTTCCTTTGAGTGCTCGAGAGATCATAATCTTGCCAATCTTGCGTTTTGGTTTTGTGAAGATCAAACACAGATAGTGTACACATAATGGCTTCCTGCCTTGCAAAAGTTGTTGCAATGTTCCCCCGCACCAGTTTATGTAGTAAATTATGAACTCTTATTTTTGCTCATTTTGTAAATTACAATTGACAATTGAGGCATTTAGCGATAATTTGTTAATCGTTAAGCAATTTCACCGATTTTCAAACGTTTTCAAAAGATTGTTTTCTTTTTTTAAGCCATTTGGGGGACCTTGGCATGGAAGAGTTTGGGAACTCGGGGATTAAAAACAAACAAACAAATAAATAAAAACTCAAGGAGGATCCTGGGCCAATTATTTGTGACGACACGCTTTGATCTTGCCGCAAAACGGGCGCCTATGGGCTATAGTTCCAAACATTGCTCCTATCTATGGCTGGAACTATCCCATTGAGATAGAATGAGCACTTCCGCATTCCATTGTTACAATGGGAGTCAACGGTAGTGTCGCCACTCTCTTACTAGATTACTCTGCCTCCCACCATACCCGACACCATGCTATACCCAGAACGGGCAGGTGTGCATACGAGCACGCTACTCCAGATGCAAGGACTGTGCATGTCAAGAAAGCACCGATAGGCATTTTATCATACAGCCTCTGTCTGTCTGTCTGTCTGTCTGCCTGTCTGTCTGTCTGTCTGTCTGTCTGTCTGTCTGTCTGTCTGTCTGTCTGTCTGTCTGTCTGTCTGTCTGTCTGTCTGTCAACCTGTCTTTATACTGTGTATATGAACAGGTGTAAATTGTATAAAGTGTAAAAGAAAACCCAAAAAAACATCAAATCCTCTGAACTCCAGCTGCACATGCAGTTGCTCCACACCATGCAGACATAGAGTATAGAGTCACCGACTGCGATCACTTTTTATTCCCCTTCATGATATGGTCGAGTGGCTTCCGGGGGGGGGGGGCATTTTGGTCTCATAGCCCCTGGTTAGTGGGTGTATCTTTTGAATGAAGCCGTGGGTGGGGGCTACATTTTACAAGCTGTGCCACTGGAGAGAAAGTTTCTGTGTGGAGCGGAGGGGGCTATAGGTCATTTGCATTTGAAACAGTCGTTGCCCTGCCTCCCCCTCCTCCCCCTTCTCCTCCTCCAGCCCCTCCGTGTGGCCCCCCAGGCTAATGCTCTCTTTCCGTCCAGACCGGGGGCCCACAGTATACTGTGCACCTGTGGATCATTCATTCATGCACGCACCACATGCAAAACCACACACGTGCGCACGCAACACACATACGCACTCCATATATATGCGTATATATATATGGAGTGCGTATGTGTGCGCGCACGTGTGTGGTTGGACTCAAACATTCCATGCATTCACATTATTGGATGCGCAAGAAAACAGACTATATGCATGGTGTACATTCCCAGATTGCACGCCACGCAAGCACGCCACGCACGCACGCACGCACACATACACCAACATATGCATGCATGTACATACTGTATCTATGCACACTCACACATGCACACATGTGCACGCGCGCCGCGCACACACAGACACACACACACACACACACACACAGACACAGACACACACCGACACACACACACACCGACACACACACACACACACACCCCGACACACACACACACACAGACACACTGCAGTTGACTGCTCGGCTAAGTTAAGTTAGTTGTCTTGGGCTCTGTAAGCCTAATGATGCGCGACTGGCCATCTGTGGGCCTCTGCCTGCCCGTAATGGGGAGAAGCCATAGAAGAAGAAAGCAACTTCCCTTCCACTTCACTTCAGATCTGCCCCGCTAATGAGGAGCACAAAATGGCTGCCAAGCGCAGCGTCTCGTTGGACCTCTCCGGATCCAACCCGAAGCAACTTTG